>NW_027513998.1:0-56291 GCF_048772815.1 Callospermophilus lateralis
CTGATCTTCAGCAACAAGTATCATCAAGATTGGCTGAAAAAATATTTGCTGGTATTTCGGAAACTCGTAATTTCTTAGAAGCTTGGCAACCCCTCTCAATGAAAGTGCTTTTCCACAGTCTGTGCCTAGGGCTACTTGAAGAGGAAACAAATCATAGAGACAAAACTGAGAACTCCTTTATTTTGTCAAGTTTCAAAGTGCTACTAAAAACCATGTTGGATTTAGAGTTCCAAATTCATCTGTCTAAATAGGAGAGAACAGAGGGAAACCTAAATATAAAAACTGCTACTGTAGACGAATGCTTCAACCTAGAAGAACAAAATTTGGTGAGCAAAGTGGGATTTCTGTACTGATCATTACCACCAAGTATCATCAAGATTGGGTGAAAAAATATTTGCTGGTATTTCGGAAACTCGTTATTTCTTAGAAGCTTGGCAACCGATCTCAATGAAAGTGCTTCCACAGTCTGTGCCTTAGGCTACTTGAAGACGAAACAAAGCATAGAGACAAAACTGAGAACTCCTTTATTTTGTCAAGTTTCAAAGAGCTACTACAATCCATGTTGGAATTAGAGTTCCAAATTCATCTATCTATATAGGAGAGAACAGAGAGAAACCTAAATATAAAAACTGCAACTGTAGACGAACGCTTCAACTTAGAAGAACAAAATTTGGTGAGCCAAGTGGGATTTGTGTACTGATCATTAGCAACAAGTATCATGAAGATTGGGTGAAAAAATATTTGCTGGTATTTCGGAAACTCGTTATTTCTTAGAAGCTTGGCAACCCCTCTCAATGAAAGTGCTTTTCCACAGTCTGTGCCTAGGGCTTATTGAAGAGGAAACAAACCATAGAAACAAAACTGAGAACTCCTTTATTTTGTCAAGTTTCAAGAAGATACTACAAACCATGTTGGATTTAGAGTTCCAAATTCATCTATCTATATAGGAGAGAACAGAGGGAAACCTAAATATAAAAACCGCTACTGTAGACGAAAGCTTCAAACTAGAAGAACAAAATTTGGTGAGCCAAGTGGGATTTGTGTACTGATCATTAGCAACAAGTATCATCAATATTGGGTGAAAAAATATTTGCTGGTATTTCGGAAACTCGTTATTTCTTAGAAGATTGGCAACCCCTCTCAATGAAAGTGCTTTTCAACAGTCTGTGCCTAGGCTTATTGAAGAGGAAACAAACCATAGAAACAAAACTGAGAACTCCTTTATTTTGTCAAGTTTCGAAGAGCTACTACAAACCATGTTGGATTTAGAGTTCCAAATTCATCCATCTATATAGGAGAGAACAGAGGGAAACCTAAATATAAAAACTGCTACTGTAGACGAACGCTTCAACCTAGAAGAACAAAATTTGGTGAGCCAAGTGGGATTTGTGTACTGATCATTAGCAACAAGTATCATCAAGATTGGTTGAAAAAATATTTGCTGGTATTTCGGAAACTCGTTATTTCTTAGAAGCGTGGCAAGCCCTCTCAATGAAAGTGGTTTTCCACAGTCTGTGCCTAGGGCTACTTGAAGAGGAAACAAACCCCAGAGACAAAACTCAGAACTCCTTTATTTTGTGAAGTTTCAAAGAGCTACTACAAACCATGTTGGATTTAGAGTTCCAAATTCATCTATCTATATAGGAGAGAACAGAGGGAAACCTAAATATAAAAACTGCTACTGTAGACGAAAGTTTCAAACTAGAAGAACAAAATTTGGTGAGCCAAGTGGGATTTGTGTACTGATCATTACCACCAAGTATCATCAAGATTGGGTGAAAAAATATTTGCTGGTATTTCGGAAACTTGTAATTTCTTAGAAGCTTGGCAACCACTCTCAATGAAAGTGCTTTTTTACAGTCTGCGCCTAGGGCTACTTGAAGAGGAAACAAACCATTGAGACAAAACTGAGAACTACTTTATTTTGTCAAGTTTCAAAGAGCTACTACAAACCATGTTGGATTTAGAGTTCCAAATTCATCTATCTATAAAGGAGAGAACAGAGGGAAACCTAAATATAAAAACTGCTACTGTAGACGAACGCTTCAACGTAGAAGAACAAAATTTGGTGAGCCAAGTGGGATTTGTGTACTGATCATTACCACCAAGTATCATCAAGATTGGGTGAAAAAATATTTGCTGGTATTTCGGAAACTCGTTATTTCTTAGAAGCGTGGCAACACCTCTCAATGAAAGTGGTTTTCCACAGTCTGTGCTAGGGCTACTTGAAGAGGAAACAAACCACAGAGATAAAACTCAGAATTTCTTTATTTTGTGAAGTTTCAAAGAGCTACTACAAACCATGTTGGATTTAGAGTTCCAAATTCATCTATCTATATAGGAGAGAACAGAGGGAAACCTAAATATAAAAACTGCTACTGTAGACGAAAGCTTCAAACTAGAAGAACAAAATTTGGTGAGCCAAGTGGGATTTGTGTACTGATCATTACCACCAAGTATCATCAAGATTGGGAGAAAAAATATATGCTGGTATTTCGGAAACTTGTAATTTCTTAGAAGCTTGGATACCCCTCTCAATGAAAGTGCTTTTCCACAGTCTGTGCCTAGGGCTACTTGAAGAGGAAACAAACCATAGAGACAAAACTGAGAACTCCTTTATTTTGTCAAGTTTCAAAGAGCTACTAAAAACCATGTTGGATTTAGAGTTCCAAATTCATCTATCTATATATGAGAGAACAGAGGGAAACCTAAATATAAAAACTGCAACTGTAGATGAACGCTGCAACCTAGAAGAACAGAATTTGGTGAGCCAAGTGGGATTTGTGTACTGATCATCAGCAACAAGTATCATCAAGATTGGCTGAAAAAATATTTCCTGGTATTTCGGAAACTCGTTATTTCTTAGAAGCTTGGCAACCCCTCTCAATGAAAGTGCTTTTCCTCAGTCTGTGCCTAGGGCTACTTAAAGAGGAAACAAACCATAGAGACAAAACTGAGAACATTTTTCTTTTGTCAAGTTTCAAAGAGCTACTAAAAACCATGTTGGATTTAGAGTTCCAAATTCATCTGTCTAAATAGGAGAGAACAGAGGGAAACCTAAATATAAAAACTGCTACTGTAGACGAATGCTTCAACCTAGAAGAACAAAATTTGGTGAGCAAAGTGGGATTTCTGTACTGATCATTACCACCAAGTATCATCAAGATTGGGTGAAAAAATATTTGCTGGTATTTCGGAAACTCGTTATTTCTTAGAAGCTTGGCAAACCCTCTCAATGAAAGTGCTTTTCCACCGTCTGTGCCTAGGGCTACTTGAAAAGGAAACAAACCAAAAAGACAAAACTGAGAACTCCTTTATTTTGTCAAGTTTCAAAGAGCTACTACAATCCATGTTGGATTTAGAGTTCCAAATTCATCTATCTATAGAGGAGAGAACAGAGGGAAACCTAAATATAAAAACTGCTACTGTTGACGAATGCTTCAACCTAGAAGAACAAAATTTGGTGAGCAAAGTGGGATTTTTGTACTGATCATTACCACCAAGTATCATCAAGATTGGGTGAAAAAATATTTGCTGGTATTTCGGAAACTCGTTATTTCTTAGAAGCTTGGCAACCCCTCTCAATGAAAGTGCTTTTCCACAGTCTGTGCCTAGGGCTTATTGAAGAGGAAACAAACCATAGAAACAAAACTGAGAACACCTTTATTTTGTCAAGTTTCAAGAAGATACTACAAACCATGTTGGATTTAGAGTTCCAAATTCATCTATCTATATAGGAGAGAACAGAGGGAAACCTAAATATAAAAACCGCTACTGTAGACGAAAGCTTCAAACTAGAAGAACAAAATTTGGTGAGCCAAGTGGGATTTGTGTACTGATCATTAGCAACAAGTATCATCAATATTGGGTGAAAAAATATTTGCTGGTATTTCGGAAACTCGTTATTTCTTAGAAGATTGGAAACCCCTCTCAATGAAAGTGCTTTTCCACAGTCTGTGCCTAGGGCTTATTGAAGAGGAAACAAACCATAGAAACAAAACTGAGAACTCCTTTATTTTGTCAAGTTTCGAAGAGCTAGTACAAACCATGTTGGATTTAGAGTTCCAAATTCATCTATCTATATAGGAGAGAACAAAGGGAAACCTAAATATAAAAACTGCTACTGTAGACGAACGCTTCAACCTAGAAGAACAAAATTTGGTGAGCCAAGTGGGATTTGTGTACTGATCATTACCACCAATTATCATCAAGATTGGGTGAAAAAATATTTGCTGGTATTTCGGAAACTCGTTATTTCTTAGAAGCTTGGCAACCCCTCTCAATGAAAGTGCTTTTCCACAGTCTGTGCCTAGGGCTACAAGAAGAGGAAACAAACCATACAGACAAAACTGAGAACTCCTTTATTTTGTGAAGTTTCAAAGAGCTAGTACAAACCATGTTGGATTTAGAGTTCCAAATTCATCTATCTATATAGGAGAGAACAAAGGGAAACCTAAATATAAAAACTGCTACTGTAGACGAACGCTTCAACCTAGAAGAACAAAATTTGGTGAGCCAAGTGGGATTTGTGTACTGATCATTACCACCAAGTATCATCAAGATTGGGTGAAAATATATTTGCTGGTATTTCGGAAACTCGTAATTTCTTAGAAGCTTGCCAACCCCTCTCAATGAAACTGCTTTTCCTCAGTCTGTGCCTAGGGCTACTTGAAGAGGAAACAAACAATTGAGACAAAACAGAGAACTCCTTTATTTTGTCACGTTTCAAAGAGCTACTACAAACCATGTTGGATTTAGACTTCCAAATTCATCTATCTATATAGGAGAAAACAGAGGGAAACCTAAATATAAAAACTGCTACTGTAGACGAACGCTTCAACCTAGAAGAACAAAATTTGGTGAGCCAAGTGGGATTTGTGTACTGATCTTCAGCAACAAGTATCATCAAGATTGGCTGAAAAAATATTTGCTGGTATTTCGGAAACTCGTAATTTCTTAGAAGCTTGGCAACCCCTCTCAATGAAAGTGCTTTTCCACAGTCTGTGTCTAGGGCTACTTGAAGAGGAAACAAATCATAGAGACAAAACTGAGAACTCCTTTATTTTGTCAAGTTTCAAAGTGCTACTAAAAACCATGTTGGATTTAGAGTTCCAAATTCATCTGTCTAAATAGGAGAGAACAGAGGGAAACCTAAATATAAAAACTGCTACTGTAGACGAATGCTTCAACCTAGAAGAACAAAATTTGGTGAGCAAAGTGGGATTTCTGTACTGATCATTACCACCAAGTATCATCAAGATTGGGTGAAAAAATATTTGCTGGTATTTCGGAAACTCGTTATTTCTTAGAAGCTTGGCAACCGATCTCAATGAAAGTGCTTCCACAGTCTGTGCCTTAGGCTACTTGAAGACGAAACAAAGCATAGAGACAAAACTGAGAACTCCTTTATTTTGTCAAGTTTCAAAGAGCTACTACAATCCATGTTGGAATTAGAGTTCCAAATTCATCTATCTATATAGGAGAGAACAGAGAGAAACCTAAATATAAAAACTGCAACTGTAGACGAACGCTTCAACTTAGAAGAACAAAATTTGGTGAGCCAAGTGGGATTTGTGTACTGATCATTAGCAACAAGTATCATGAAGATTGGGTGAAAAAATATTTGCTGGTATTTCGGAAACTCGTTATTTCTTAGAAGCTTGGCAACCCCTCTCAATGAAAGTGCTTTTCCACAGTCTGTGCCTAGGGCTTATTGAAGAGGAAACAAACCATAGAAACAAAACTGAGAACTCCTTTATTTTGTCAAGTTTCAAGAAGATACTACAAACCATGTTGGATTTAGAGTTCCAAATTCATCTATCTATATAGGAGAGAACAGAGGGAAACCTAAATATAAAAACCGCTACTGTAGACGAAAGCTTCAAACTAGAAGAACAAAATTTGGTGAGCCAAGTGGGATTTGTGTACTGATCATTAGCAACAAGTATCATCAATATTGGGTGAAAAAATATTTGCTGGTATTTCGGAAACTCGTTATTTCTTAGAAGATTGGCAACCCCTCTCAATGAAAGTGCTTTTCCACAGTCTGTGCCTAGGGCTTATTGAAGAGGAAACAAACCATAGAGACAAAACTGAGAACTCCTTTATTTTGTCAAGTTTCGAAGAGCTACAACAAACCATGTTGGATTTAGAGTTCCAACTTCATCCATCTATATAGGAGAGAACAGAGGGAAACCTAAATATAAAAACTGCTACTGTAGACGAAAGCTTCAAACTAGAAGAATAAAATTTGGTGAGCCAAGTGGGATTTGTGTACTGATCATTACCACCAATTATCATCAAGATTGGGTGAAAAAATATTTGCTGGTATTTCGGAAACTCGTTATTTCTTAGAAGCTTGGCAACCCCTCTCAATGAAAGTGCTTTTCCACAGTCTGTGCCTAGGGCTACAAGAAGAGGAAACAAACCATACAGACAAAACTGAGAACTCCTTTATTTTGTGAAGTTTCAAAGAGCTAGTACAAACCATGTTGGATTTAGAGTTCCAAATTCATCTATCTATATAGGAGAGAACAAAGGGAAACCTAAATATAAAAACTGCTACTGTAGACGAACGCTTCAACCTAGAAGAACAAAATTTGGTGAGCCAAGGGGGATTTGTGTACTGATCATTACCACCAAGTATCATCAAGATTGGGTGAAAAAATATTTGCTGGTATTTCGGAAATTCGTTATTTCTTAGAAGCTTGCCAACCCCTCTCAATGAAACTGCTTTTCCTCAGTCTGTGCCTAGGGCTACTTGAAGAGGAAACAAACCATTGAGACAAAACAGAGAACTCCTTTATTTTGTCACGTTTCAAAGAGCTACTACAAACCATGTTGAATTTAGAGTTCCAAATTCATCTATCTATATAGGAGAAAACAGAGGGAAACCTAAATATAAAAACTGCTACTGTAGACGAACGCTTCAACCTAGAAGAACAAAATTTGGTGAGCCAAGTGGGATTTGTGTACTGATCTTCAGCAACAAGTATCATCAAGATTGGCTGAAAAAATATTTGCTGGTATTTCGGAAACTCGTAATTTCTTAGAAGCTTGGCAACCCCTCTCAATGAAAGTGCTTTTCCACAGTCTGTGCCTAGGGCTACTTGAAGAGGGAACAAATCATAGAGACAAAACTGAGAACTCCTTTATTTTGTCAAGTTTCAAAGTGCTACTAAAAACCATGTTGGATTTAGAGTTCCAAATTTATCTGTCTAAATAGGAGAGAACAGAGGGAAACCTAAATATAAAAACTGCTACTGTAGACGAATGCTTCAACCTAGAAGAACAAAATTTGGTGAGCAAAGTGGGATTTCTGTACTGATCATTACCACCAAGTATCATCAAGATTGGGTGAAAAAATATTTGCTGGTATTTCGGAAACTCGTTATTTCTTAGTAGCTTGGCAACCCATCTCAATGAAAGTGCTTCCACAGTCTGTGCCTTAGGCTACTTGAAGACGAAACAAAGCATAGAGACAAAACTGAGAACTCCTTTATTTTGTCAAGTTTCAAAGAGCTACTACAATCCATGTTTGAATTAGAGTTCCAAATTCATCTATCTATATAGGAGAGAACAGAGAGAAACCTAAATATAAAAACTGCAACTGTAGACGAACGCTTCAACTTAGAAGAACAAAATTTGGTGAGCCAAGTGGGATTTGTGTACTGATCATTAGCAACAAGTATCATGAAGATTGGGTGAAAAAATATTTGCTGGTATTTCGGAAACTCGTTATTTCTTAGAAGCTTGGCAACCCCTCTCAATGAAAGTGCTTTTCCACAGTCTGTGCCTAGGGCTTATTGAAGAGGAAAGAAACCATAGAAACAAAACTGAGAACTTCTTTATTTTGTCTGGTTTCAAGGAGCTACTACAAACCATGTTGGATTTAGAGTTCCAAATTCATCTATCTATATAGGAGAGAACAGAGGGAAACCTAAATATAAAAACCGCTACTGTAGACGAAAGCTTCAAACTAGAAGAAAAAATTTGGTGAGCCAAGTGGAATTTGTGTACTGATCATTAGCAACAAGTATCATCAATATTGGGTGAAAAAATATTTGCTGGTATTTCGGAAACTCATTATTTCTTAGAAGATTGGCAACCCCTCTCAATGAAAGTGCTTTTCCACAGTCTGTGCCTAGGGCTTATTGAAGAGGAAACAAACCATAGAAACAAAACTGAGAACTCCTTTATTTTGTCAAGTTTCAAGAAGATACTACAAACCATGTTGGATTTAGAGTTCCAAATTCATCTATCTATATAGGAGAGAACAGAGGGAAACCTAAATATAAAAACCGCTACTGTAGACGAAAGCTTCAAACTAGAAGAACAAAATTTGGTGAGCCAAGTGGGATTTGTGTACTGATCATTAGCAA
Organism: Callospermophilus lateralis; assembly: GCF_048772815.1. Classification (NCBI taxonomy): domain Eukaryota; kingdom Metazoa; phylum Chordata; class Mammalia; order Rodentia; family Sciuridae; genus Callospermophilus; species Callospermophilus lateralis. The sequence goes on from NW_027513998.1 coordinate 8,382, forward strand.
CAAGTATCATCAATATTGGGTGAAAAAATATTTGCTGGTATTTCGGAAACTCGTTATTTCTTAGAAGATTGGCAACCCCTCTCAATGAAAGTGCTTTTCCACAGTCTGTGCCTAGGGCTTATTGAAGAGGAAACAAACCATAGAGACAAAACTGAGAACTCCTTTATTTTGTCAAGTTTCGAAGAGCTACAACAAACCATGTTGGATTTAGAGTTCCAACTTCATCCATCTATATAGGAGAGAACAGAGGGAAACCTAAATATAAAAACTGCTACTGTAGACGAAAGCTTCAAACTAGAAGAATAAAATTTGGTGAGCCAAGTGGGATTTGTGTACTGATCATTACCACCAATTATCATCAAGATTGGGTGAAAAAATATTTGCTGGTATTTCGGAAACTCGTTATTTCTTAGAAGCTTGGCAACCCCTCTCAATGAAAGTGCTTTTCCACAGTCTGTGCCTAGGGCTACAAGAAGAGGAAACAAACCATACAGACAAAACTGAGAACTCCTTTATTTTGTGAAGTTTCAAAGAGCTAGTACAAACCATGTTGGATTTAGAGTTCCAAATTCATCTATCTATATAGGAGAGAACAAAGGGAAACCTAAATATAAAAACTGCTACTGTAGACGAACGCTTCAACCTAGAAGAACAAAATTTGGTGAGCCAAGTGGGATTTGTGTACTGATCATTACCACCAAGTATCATCAAGATTGGGTGAAAAAATATTTGCTGGTATTTCGGAAACTCGTTATTTCTTAGAAGCTTGCCAACCCCTCTCAATGAAACTGGTTTTCCTCAGTCTGTGCCTAGGGCTACTTGAAGAGGAAACAAACCATTGAGACAAAACAGAGAACTCCTTTATTTTGTCACGTTTCAAAGAGCTACTACAAACCATGTTGAATTTAGAGTTCCAAATACATCTATCTATATAGGAGAAAACAGAGGGAAACCTAAATATAAAAACTGCTACTGTAGACGAACGCTTCAACCTAGAAGAACAAAATTTGGTGAGCCAAGTGGGATTTGTGTACTGATCTTCAGCAACAAGTATCATCAAGATTGGCTGAAAAAATATTTGCTGGTATTTCGGAAACTCGTAATTTCTTAGAAGCTTGGCAACCCCTCTCAATGAAAGTGCTTTTCCACAGTCTGTGCCTAGGGCTACTTGAAGAGGGAACAAATCATAGAGACAAATCTGAGAACTCCTTTATTTTGTCAAGTTTCAAAGTGCTACTAAAAACCATGTTGGATTTAGAGTTCCAAATTCATCTGACTAAATAGGAGAGAACAGAGGGAAACCTAAATATAAAAACTGCTACTGTAGACGAATGCTTCAACCTAGAAGAACAAAATTTGGTGAGCAAAGTGGGATTTCTGTACTGATCATTACCACCAAGTATCATCAAGATTGGGTGAAAAAATATTTGCTGGTATTTCGGAAACTCGTTATTTCTTAGAAGCTTGGCAACCCATCTCAATGAAAGTGCTTCCACAGTCTGTGCCTTAGGCTACTTGAAGACGAAACAAAGCATAGAGACAAAACTGAGAACTCCTTTATTTTGTCAAGTTTCAAAGAGCTACTACAATCCATGTTTGAATTAGAGTTCCAAATTCATCTATCTATATAGGAGAGAACAGAGAGAAACCTAAATATAAAAACTGCAACTGTAGACGAACGCTTCAACTTAGAAGAACAAAATTTGGTGAGCCAAGTGGGATTTGTGTACTGATCATTAGCAACAAGTATCATGAAGATTGGGTGAAAAAATATTTGCTGGTATTTCGGAAACTCGTTATTTCTTAGAAGCTTGGCAACCCCTCTCAATGAAAGTGCTTTTCCACAGTCTGTGCCTAGGGCTTATTGAAGAGGAAAGAAACCATAGAAACAAAACTGAGAACTTCTTTATTTTGTCAAGTTTCAAGGAGCTACTACAAACCATGTTGGATTTAGAGTTCCAAATTCATCTATCTATATAGGAGAGAACAGAGGGAAACCTAAATATAAAAACCGCTACTGTAGACGAAAGCTTCAAACTAGAAGAAAAAATTTGGTGAGCCAAGTGGAATTTGTGTACTGATCATTAGCAACAAGTATCATCAATATTGGGTGAAAAAATATTTGCTGGTATTTCGGAAACTCATTATTTCTTAGAAGATTGGCAACCCCTCTCAATGAAAGTGCTTTTCCACAGTCTGTGCCTAGGGCTACTTGAAGAGGAAACAAACCATAGAGACAAAACTGAGAACTCCTTTATTTTGTCAAGTTTCAAAGAGCTACTACAAACCATGTTGGATTTAGAGTTCCAAATTCATCTATCTATATATGAGAGAACACAGTGAAACCTAAATATAAAAACTGCTACTGTAGACGAACGCTTCAACCTAGAAGAACAAAATTTGGTGAGCCAAGTGGGATTTGTGTACTGATCCTTACCACCAAGTATCATTAAGATTGGGTGAAAAAATATTTGCTGGTATTTCGGAAATTCGTAATTTCTCAGAAGCTTGGCAACCCCTCTCAATGAAAGTGCTTTTCCACAGTCTATGCCTAGGGCTACTTGAAGAGGAATCAAACCATAGAGACAAAACTGAGAACTCCTTTATTTTGTCAAGTTTCAAAGAGCTACTACAAACCATGTTGGATTTAGAGTTCCAAATTCATCTATCTATATATGAGAGAACACAGTGAAACCTAAATATAAAAACTGCTACTGTAGACGAACGCTTCAACCTAGAAGAACAAAATTTGGTGAGCCAAGTGGGATTTGTGTACTGATCATTACCACCAATTATCATCAAGATTGGGTGAAAAAATATTTGCTGGTATTTAGGAAACTCGTTATTTCTTAGAAGCTTGGTAACCCCTCTCAATGAAAGTGCTTTTCCACAGTCTGTGCCTAGGGCTACTTGAAAAGGAAACAAACCAAAGAGACAAAAATGAGAACTCCTTTATTTTGTCAAGTTTCAAAGAGCTACTACAATCCATGTTGGATTTAGAGTTCAAAATTCATCTATCTATACAGGAGAGAACAGAGGGAAACCTAAATATAAAAACTGCTACTGTAGACGAACGCTTCAACCTAGAAGAACAAAATTTGGTGAGGCAAGTGGGATTTGTGTACTGATCATTACGACAAAGTATCATCAAGATTGGGTGAAAAAATATTTGCTGGTATTTCGGAAACTCGTTAATTCTTAGAAGCTTGGCAACCCCTCTCAATGAAAGTGCTTTTCCTCAGTCTGTGCCTAGGGCTACTTAAAGAGGAAACAAATCATAGAGACAAAACTGAGAACTCCTTTATTTTGTCAAGTTTCAAAGAGCTACTACAAACCATGTTGGATTTAGAGTTCAAAATTCATCTATCTATATAGGAGAGAACAGAGGGAAACCTAAATATAAAAACTGCTACTGTAGACGAACGCTTCAACCTAGAAGAACAGAATTTGGTGAGCCAAGTGGGATTTGTGTACTGATCTTCAGCAACAAGTATCATCAAGATTGGCTGAAAAAATATTTGCTGGTATTTCGGAAACTCGTAATTTCTTAGAAGCTTGGCAACCCCTCTCAATGAAAGTGCTTTTCCACAGTCTGTGCCTAGGGCTACTTGAAGAGGAAACAAATCATAGAGACAAAACTGAGAACTCCTTTATTTTGTCAAGTTTCATAGTGCTACTAAAAACCATGTTGGATTTAGAGTTCCAAATTCATCTGTCTAAATAGGAGAGAACAGAGGGAAACCTAAATATAAAAACCGCTACTGTAGACGAAAGCTTCAAACTAGAAGAACAAAATTTGGTGAGCAAAGTGGGATTTCTTTACTGATCATTACCACCAAGTATCATCAAGATTGGGTGAAAAAATATTTGCTGGTATTTCGGAAACTCGTTATTTTTTAGAAGCTTGGCAACCCATCTCAATGAAAGTGCTTCCACAGTCTGTGCCTTAGGCTACTTGAAGACGAAACAAAGCATAGAGACAAAACTGAGAACTCCTTTATTTTGTCAAGTTTCAAAGAGCTACTACAATCCATGTTGGAATTAGAGTTCCAAATTCATCTATCTATATAGGAGAGAACAGAGAGAAACCTAAATATAAAAACCGCTACTGTAGACGAAAGATTCAAACTAGAAGAACAAAATTTGGTGAGCCAAGTGGGATTTGTGTACTGATCATTAGCAACAAGTATCATCAATATTGGGTGAAAAAATATTTGCTGGTATTTCGGAAACTTGTTATTTCTTAGAAGATTGGCAACCCCTCTCAATGAAAGTGCTTTTCCACAGTCTGTGCCTAGGGCTACTTGAAGAGGAAACAAACCATAGAGACAAAACTGAGAACTCCTTTATTTTGTCAAGTTTCAAAGAGCTACTACAATCCATGTTGGATTTAGAGTTCCAAATTCATCTATCTATAGAGGAGAGAACAGAGGGAAACCTAAATATAAAAACTGCTACTGTAGAAGAACGCTTCAACCTAGAAGAACAAAATTTAGTGAGCCAAGAGGGATTTGTGTACTGATCATTACCACCAAGTATCATCAAGTTTGGGTGAAAAAATATTTGCTGGTATTTCGAAAACTTGTAATTTCTTAGAAGCTTGGATACCCCTCTCAATGAAAGTGCTTTTCCACAGTCTGTTCCTAGGGCTACATGAAGAGGAAACAAACCATAGAAACAAAATTGAGAACTCCTTTATTTTGTCAAGTTTCAAAGAGGTACTACAAACCATGTTGGATTTAGAGTTCCAAATTCATCTATCTATATATGAGAGAACAGAGTGAAACCTAAATATAAAAAGTGCTACTGTAGACGAACGCTTCAACCTAGAAGAACAAAATTTGGTGAGCCTAGTGGGATTAGTGTACTGATCATTACCACCAAGTATCATCAAGTTTGTTTGAAAAAATATTTGCTGGTATTTCGGAAACTCGTTATTTCTTAGAAGCTTGGCAACCCCTCTCAATGAAAGTACTTTTCCACAGTCTGTGCCTAGGGCTACTGAAGAGGAAACAAACCATAGAGACAAAACTGAGAACTCCTTTATTTTTTCAAGTTTCAAAGAGCTACTACAAACGATGTTGGATTTAGAGTTCCAAATTCATCTATCTACATAGGAGAGAACAGAGGGAAACCTAAATATAAAAACTGCTATTGTAGACGAACGCTTCAACCTAGAAGAACAAAATATCGTGAGCCAAGTGGGATTTGTGTACTGATCATTACCACCAAGTATCATCAAGATTGGGTGAAAAAATATTTGCTGGTATTTTGGAAACTCGTTATTTCTTAGAAGCTTGGTGTACCCATCTCAATGAAAGTGCTTTCCACAGTCTGTGCCTAGGGCTACTTGAAGAGGAAACAAACCATAGAGACAAAACTGAGAACTCCTTTATTTTGTCAAGTTTCAAAGAGCTACTACTATCCATGTTGGATTTAGAGTTCCAAATTCATCTATCTATATAGGAGAGAACAGAGAGAAACCTAAATATAAAAACTGCTACTGTAAACGAACGCTTCAACCTAGAAGAACAAAATTTGGTGAGCCAAGTGGGATTTGTGTACTGATCATTACCACCTAGTATCATCAAGATTGGGTGAAAAAATATTTGCTGGTGTTTCGGAAACTTGTAATTTCTTAGAAAATGGCAACCACGCTCCGTGAAAATGCTTTTCCACAGTCTGTGCATAGGGCTACTTGAAGAGGAAACAAACCATAGAGACAAAATTGAGAAAACCTTTATTTTGTCAAGTTCCAAAGAGCTACTACAAACCATGTTGGATTTAGTGTTCCACATTCATCTATCTATATATGAGACAACAGAGTGAAACCTAAATATTAAAACTGCTACTGTAGACGAACGCTTCAACCTAGAAGAACAAAATTTGGTGAGCCAAGTGGGATTTGTGTACTGATCATTACCACCAAGTATCATCAAGATTGGGTGAAAAAATATTTGCTGGTATTTCGGAAACTCGTTATTTCTTAGAAGCTTGGCAACCCCTCTAAATGAAAGTGCTTTTCCACATTCTGTGCCTAGGGCTACTTGAAGAGGAAACAAACCATAGAGAGAAAACTGAGAACTCCTTTATTTTGTCAAGTTTCAAAGAGCTACTATAAACCCTGTTGGATTTAGAGTTCCTAATTCATCTATCTATATATGAGAGAACAGAGTGAAACCTAAATATAAAAACTGCTACTGTAGAAGAACGCTTCAACCTAGAAGAACAAAATTTGGTGAGCCAAGTGGGATCTGTGTACTGATCATTACCACCAAGTATCATCAAGATTGGTTGAAAAAATTTTTGCTGGTATTTCGGAAACTCGTTATTTCTTAGAAGCTTGGCAAACCCTCTCAATGAAAGTGCTTTTCCACAGTCTGTGCCTAGGGCTACTTTAAGAGGAAACAAACCATAGAGACAAAACTGAGAACTTTATTTTTTCAAGTTTCAAAGAGCTACTACAATCCATGTTGGATTTAGAGTTCCAAATTCATCTATCTATATAGGGGAGAACGGAGAGAAACCTAAATATAAAAACAGCTACTGTAGACGAACGCTTCAACCTAGAAGAAGAAAATTTGGTGAGCCTAGTGGGATTTGTGTACTGATCATTACCACCAAGTATCATCAAGATTGGGTGAAAAAATATTTGCTGGTATTTCGGACACTTGTAATTTCTTAGAAGCCTGGCAACCACTCTCAATGAAAGTGCTTTTCCACAGTCTGTGCCTATGGCTACTTGAAGAGGAAACAAAACATTGAAACAAAACTGAGAACTCCTTTATTTTGTCAAGTTTCAAAGAGCTACTACAAACCATGTTGGATTTAGAGTTCCAAATTCATATATCTATATAGGACAGAACAGAGGGAAACCTAAATATAAAAACTGCTTCTGTAGACGAACACTTCAACCTAGAAGAACAAAATTTGGTGAGCCAAGTGGACTTGTGTACTGATCATTACCACCAAGTATCATCAAGATTGGGTGAAAAAGTATTTGCTGGTGTTTCGGAAACTTGTAATTTCTTAGAAGCTTGGCAACCACTCTCAATGAAAGTGCTTTTCCACAGTCTGTGCCTAGGGCTACTTGAAGAGGAAACAAACCATAGAGACAAAACTGAGAACTCCTTTATTTTGTCAAGTTTCAAAGAGCTACTACAATCCATGTTGGATTTAGAGTTTCAAATTCATCTCTCTATAGAGGAGAGAACAGAGGGAAAACTAAATATAAAAACTGCTACTGTAGACGAACGCTTCAACCTAGAAGAACAAAATTTGGTGAGCCAAGTGGGATTTGTGTACTGATCATTACCACAAAGTATCATCAAGATTGGGTGAAAAAATATTTGCTGGTATTTCGGAAACTCGTTATTTCTTAGAAGCTTGGCCACCCCTCTCAATGAAAGTGCTTTTCCACAGTCTGTGCCTAGGGCTACTTGAAAAGGAAACAATCCAAAGAGACAAAACTGAGAACTCCTTTATTTTGTCAAGTTTCAAAGAGCTACTACAATCCATGTTGGATTTAGAGTTCCAAATTCATCTATCTATAGAGGAGAGAACAGAGGGAAACCTAAATATAAAAACTGCTACTGTAGAAGAACGCTTCAACCTAGAAGAACAAAATTTAGTGAGCCAAGAGGGATTTGTGTACTGATCATTACCACCAAGTATCATCAAGATTGGGTGAAAAAGTATTTGCTGGTATTTCGAAAACTTGTAATTTCTTAGAAGCTTGGATACCCCTCTCAATGAAAGTGCTTTTCCACAGTCTGTGCCTAGGGCTACATGAAGAGGAAACAAACCATAGAAACAAAATTGAGAACTCCTTTATTTTGTCAAGATTCAAAGAGCTACTACAAACCATGTTGGATTTAGAGTTCCAAATTCATCTATCTATATATGAGAGAACAGAGTGAAACCTAAATATAAAAAGTGCTACTGTAGACGAACGCTTCAACCTAGAAGAACAAAATTTTGTGAGCCAAGTGGGATTTGTGTACTGATCATTACCACCAAGTATCATCAAGATTGGGTGAAAAAATATTTGCTGGTATTTCGGAAACTCGTTATTTCTTAGAAGCTTGGCAACCCCTCTCAATGAAAGTGCTTTTCCACAGTCTGTGCCTAGGGCTACTTGAAGAGGGAACAAACCATAGAGACAAAACTGAGAACTCCTTTATTTTGTCAAGTTTCAAAGAGCTACTATAAACCATGTTGGATTTAGAGTTCCAAATTCATCAATCTATATAGGAGAGAACAGAGGGAATTCTAAATATAAAAACTGCTATTGTAGACGAACGCTTCAACCTAGAAGAACAAAATTTGGTGAGCCTAGTGGGATTAGTGTACTGATCATTACCACCAAGTATCATCAAGTTTGTTTGAAAAAATATTTGCTGGTATTTCGGAAACTCGTTATTTCTTAGAAGCTTGGCAACCCCTCTCAATGAAAGTACTTTTCCACAGTGTTTGCCTAGGGCTACTTGAAGAGGAAACAATCCATAGGGACAAAACTGAGAACTCCTTTATTTTGTCAAGTTTCAAAGAGCTACTACAAACCATGATGGATTTAGAGTTCCAAATTCATCTATCTATACAGGAGAGAACAGAGGGAAACCTAAATATAAAAACTACTATTGTAGACGAACGTTTCAACCTAGAAGAACAAAATTTGGTGAGCCAAGTGGGATTTGTGTACTGATATTACCACCAAGTATCATCAAGATTGGGTGAAAAAATATTTGCTGGTGTTTCGGAAACTTGTAATTTCTTAGAAGCTTGGCAACCACTCTCAATGAAAGTGCTTTTCCACAGTCTGTGCCTAGGGCTACTTGAAGAGGAAACAAACCATAGAGACAAAACTGAGAACTCCTTTATTTTGTCAAGTTTCAAAGAGCTAGTACTATCCATGTTGGATTTAGAGTTCCAAATTCATCTATCTATATAGGCGAGAACAGAGAGAAACCTAAATATAAAAATTGCTACTGTAAACGAACGCTTCAACCTAGAAGAACAAAATTTGGTGCGCCAAGTGGGATTTGTGTACTGATCATTACCACCTAGTATCATCAAGATTGGGTGAAAAAATATTTGCTGGTGTTTCGGAAACTTGTAATTTCTTAGAAATTGGCAACCACGCTCCGTGAAAGTGCTTTTCCACAGTCTGTGCAGAGGGCTACTTGAAGAGGAAACAAACCATAGGGACAAAATTGAGAAAACCTTTATTTTGTCAAGTTCCATAGAGCTACTACAAACCATGTTGGATTTAGTGTTCCAAATTCATCTATCTATATATGAGAGAACAGAGTGAAACCTAAATATAAAAACTGCTACTGTAGACGAACGCTTCAACCTAGAAGAACAAAATTTGGTGAGCCAAGTGGGATTTGTGTACTGATCATTACCACCAAGTATCATCAAGATTGGGTGAAAAAATATTTGCTGGTATTTCGGAAACTCGTTATTTCTTAGAAGCTTGGCAACCCCTCTAAATGAAAGTGCTTTTCCACATTCTGTGCCTAGGGCTACTTGAAGAGGAAACAAACCATAGAGAGAAAACTGAGAACTCCTTTATTTTGTCAAGTTTCAAAGAGCTACTACAATCCATGTTGGATTTAGAGTTCCAAATTCATCTATCTATAGAGGAGAGAACAGAGGGAAACCTAAATATAAAAACTGCTACTGTAGACGAACGCTTCAACCTAGAAGAACAGAATTTGGTGAGCCAAGTGGGATTTGTGTACTGATCATCAGCAACAAGTATCATCAAGATTGGCTGAAAAAATATTTGCTGGTATTTCGGAAACTCGTAATTTCTTAGAAGCTTGGCAACCCCTCTCAATGAAAGTGCTTTTCCACAGTCTGTGCCTAGGGCTACTTGAAGAGGAAACAAATCATAGAGACAAAACTGAGAACTCCTTTATTTGGTCAAGTTTCAAGAGCTACTAAAACCCATGTTGGATTTAGAGTTCCAAATTCATCTATCTAAATAGGAGAGAACAGAGAGAAACCTAAATATAAAAACTGCTACTGTAGACGAACGCTTCAACCTAGAAGAACAAAATTTGGTGAGCAAAGTGGGATTTGTGTACTGATCTTTACCACCAAGTATCATCAAGATTGGGTGAAAAAATATTTGCTTGTATTTCGGAAATTCGTAATATCTTAGAAGCTTGGCAACCCCTCTCAATGAAAGTGCTTTTCCACAGTCTGTGCCTAGGGCTACTTGAAGAGGGAACAAACCATAGAGACAAAACTGAGAACTCCTTTATTATGTCAAGTTTCAAAGAGCTACTATAAACCATGTTGGATTTAGAGTTCCAAATTCATCAATCTATATAGGAGAGAACAGAGGGAATTCTAAATATAAAAACTGCTATTGTAGACGAACGCTTCAACCTAGAAGAACAAAATTTGGTGAGCCTAGTGGGATTAGTGTACTGATCATTACCACCAAGTATCATCAAGTTTGTTTGAAAAAATATTTGCTGGTATTTCGGAAACTCGTTATTTCTTAGAAGCTTGGCAACCCCTCTCAATGAAAGTACTTTTCCACAGTGTTTGCCTAGGGCTACTTGAAGAGGAAACAATCCATAGGGACAAAACTGAGAACTCCTTTATTTTGTCAAGTTTCAAAGAGCTACTACAAACCATGATGGATTTAGAGTTCCAAATTCATCTATCTATACAGGAGAGAACAGAGGAAAACCTAAATATAAAAACTACTATTGTAGACGAACGTTTCAACCTAGAAGAACAAAATTTGGTGAGCCAAGTGGGATTTGTGTACTGATATTACCACCAAGTATCATCAAGATTGGGTGAAAAAATATTTGCTGGTGTTTCGGAAACTTGTAATTTCTTAGAAGCTTGGCAACCACTCTCAATGAAAGTGCTTTTCCACAGTCTGTGCCTAGGGCTACTTGAAGAGGAAACAAACCATAGAGACAAAACTGAGAACTCCTTTATTTTGTCAAGTTTCAAAGAGCTAGCACTATCCATGTTGGATTTAGAGTTCCAAATTCATCTATCTATATAGGCGAGAACAGAGAGAAACCTAAATATAAAAATTGCTACTGTAAACGAACGCTTCAACCTAGAAGAACAAAATTTGGTGCGCCAAGTGGGATTTGTGTACTGATCATTACCACCTAGTATCATCAAGATTGGGTGAAAAAATATTTGCTGGTGTTTCGGAAACTTGTAATTTCTTAGAAATTGGCAACCACGCTCCGTGAATGTGCTTTTCCACAGTCTGTGCATAGGGCTACTTGAAGAGGAAACGAACCATAGAGACAAAATTGAGAAAACCTTTATTTTGTCAAGTTCCAAAGAGCTACTACAAACCATGTTGGATTTAGTGTTCCAAATTCATCTATCTATATATGAGAGAACAGAGTGAAACCTAAATATAAAAACTGCTACTGTAGACGAACGCTTCAACCTAGAAGAACAAAATTTGGTGAGCCAAGTGGGATTTGTGTACTGATCATTACCACCTAGTATCATCAAGATTGGGTGAAGAAATATTTGCTGGTGTTTCGGAAACTTGTAATTTCTTAGAAATTGGCAACCACACTCCGTGAAAGTGCTTTTCCACAGTCTGTGCAGAGGGCTACTTGAAGAGGAAACAAACCATAGGGACAAAACTGAGAACTCCTTCTTTTTGTCATGTTTCAAAGAGCTACTACAAACCATGTTGGATTTAGAGTTCCAAATTCATCTATCTATATATGAGAGAACAGAGGGAAACCTAAATATAAAAACTGCTACTGTAGACGAACGCTTCAACCTAGAAGAACAAAATTTGGTGAGCCAAGTGGGATTTGTGTACTGATCATTAGCACCAAGTATCATCAAGATTGGGTGAAAAAATATTTGCTGGTATTTCGGAAACTCGTAATTTCTTAGAAGCTTGGCAACCCCTCTCAATGAAAGTGCTTTTCCAGCGTCTGTGCCTAGGGCTACTTGAACAGGAAACAAACCATAGAGACAAAACTGAGAACTCATTTATTTTTTTCAAGTTTCAAAGAGCTACTACAAACCATGTTGGATTTAGAGTTCCAAATTCATCTATCTGTATAGGAGAGAACAGATGGAAACCTAAATATAAAAACTGCTACTGTACACGAACGCTTCAACCTAGAAGAACAATATTTGGTGAGCCAAGTGGGATTTGTTTACTGATCATTAGCAACAAGTATCATCAAGATTGGGTGAAAAAATATTTGCTGGTATTTCGGAAACTCGTTATTTCTTAGAAGCTTGGCAACCCCTCTCAATGAAAGTGCTTTTCAACAGTCTGTGCCTAGGGCTACTTGAAGAGGAAACAAACCATAGAGACAAAACTGAGAACTCCTTTATTTTGTCAAGTTTCAAAGAGCTACTACAAACCATGTTGGATTTAGAGTTCCAAATTCATCTATCTATATAGGAGAAAACAAAGAGAAACCTAAATATAAAAACTGCTACTGTAGACAAACGCTTCAACCTAGAAGAACAAAATTTGGTGAGCCAAGTGGGATTTGTGTACTGATCATTACCACCAAGTATCAACAAGATTGTGTGAAAAAATATTTGCTGGTATTTCGGAAACTCGTTATTTCTTAGAAGCTTGGCAACCCATCTCAATGAAAGTGCTTTCCACAGTCTGTGCCTAGGGCTAATTGAAGAGGAAACAAACCATAGAGACAAAACTGAGAACTCCTTTATTTTGTCAAGTTTCAAAGAGCTACTACAAACCATGTTGGATTTAGAGTTCCAAATTCATCTATCTATATATGAGAGAACAGAGTGAAACCTAAATATAAAAACTGCTACTGTAGACGAACGCTTCAACCTAGAAGAACAAAATTTGGTGAGCCAAGTGGGATTTGTGTACTGATCATTACCACCAAGTATCATCAAGATTGGGTGAAAAAATATTTGCTGGTATTTCGGAAACTCGTGATTTCTTAGAAACTTGGGAACCCCTCTCAATGAAAGTGCTTTTCCACAGTCTGTGCCTAGTGCTACTTGAAGAGGAAACAAACCATAGCGAAAAAACTGAGAACTCTTTTATTTTGTCAAGTTTCAAAGAGCTACTACAAACCATGTTGGATTTACAGTTCCAAATCATATATCTGTATAGGAGAGAACAGAGGGAGACCTAAATATAAAAACTGCTACTGTACACGAACGCTTCAACCTAGAAGAACAAAATTTGGTGAGCCAAGTGGGATTTGTTTACTGACCATTAGCAACAAGTATCATCAAGATTGGGTGAAAAAATATTTGCTGTTATTTCGGAAACTCGTTATTTCTTAGAAGCTTGGCAACCCCTCTCAATGAAAGTGCTTTTCCACAGTCTGTGCCTTGGGCTACGTGAAGAGGAAACAAACCATAGAGACAAATCTGAGAACTCCTTTATTTTATCAAGATTCAAAGAGCTACTACAAACCATGTTGGATTTAGAGTTCCAAATTCATCTATCTATATAGGAGAGAACAGAGAGAAACCTAAATATAAAAACTGCTACTATAGACGAACGCTTCAACCTAGAAGAACAAAATTTGGTGAGCCAAGTGGGATTTGTGTACTGATCATTACCACCAAGTATCATTAAGATTGGGTGAAAAAATATTTGCTGGTATTTCGGAAACTCGTGATTTCTTAGAAGCTTGGGAACACCTCTCAATGAAAGTGCTTTTCCACAGTCTGTGCCTAGGGCTACTTGAAGAGGAAACAAACCATAGCGAAAAAACTGAGAACTCCTTTTTTTTGTCAAGTTTCAAAGAGCTACTACAAACCATGTTGGATTTAGAGTTCCAAATTCATCTTTCTATATAGGAGAGAACAGAGGGAAACCTAAATATAAAAACTGCTACTGTAGACGAACGCTTCAACCTAGAAGAACAAAATTTGGTGAGCCAAGTGGGATTTCTGTACTGATCGTTACCACCAAGTATCATCAAGATTGGGTGAAAAAATATTTGCTGGTATTTCGGAAACTCGTGATTTCTTAGAAGCTTGGGAACCACTCTCAATTAAAGTGCTTTTCCACAGTCTGTGCCTATGGCTACTTGAAGAGGAAACAAACCATAGCAACAAAACTGAGAACTCCTTTATTTTGTCAAGTTTCAAAGAGCTACTACAAACCATGTTGGATTTAGGGTTCCAAATTTATCTATCTATATGGGAGAGAACAGAGGGAAACCTAAATATAAAAACTGCTACTGTAGACGAACGCTTCAACTTAGAAGAACAAAATTTGGTGAGCCAAGTGGGATTTGTGTACTGATCATTACCACCAAGTATCATCAAGATTGGGTGAAAAAATATTTGCTGGTATTTCGGAAACTCGTTATTTCGTAGACTTGGCAACCCCTCTCAATGAAAGTGCTTTCCAAAGTCTGTGCCTAGGGCTACTTGAAGAGGAAACAAACCATAGAGACAAAACTGAGAACTCCTTTATTTTGTCAAGTTTCAAAGAGCTACTACAAACTTGTTGGATTTAGAGTTCCAAATTCATCTTTCTATATAGGAGAGAACAGAGGGAAACCTAAATATAAAAACTGCTACTGTAGACGAACGCTTCAACCTAGAAGAACAAAATTTGGTGAGCCAAGTGGGATTTGTGTACTGATCATTAGCACCAAGTATCATCAAGATTGGGTGAAAAAATATTTGCTGGTATTTCGGAAACTCGTAATTTCTTAGAAGCTTGGCAACCCCTCTCAATGAAAGTCCTTTTCTAGAGTCTGTGCCTAGTGCTACTTGAACAGGAAACAAACCATAGAGACAAAACTGAGAACTCATTTATTTTGTCAAGTTTCAAAGTGCTACTACAAACCATGTTGGATTTAGAGTTCCAAATTCATCTATCTCTATAGGAGAGAACAGAGGGAAACCTAAATAAAAAAACTGCTACTGTACACGAAGGCTTCAACCTAGAAGAACAAAATTTGGTGAGCCAAGTGGGATTTGTGTACTGATCATTAGCACCAAGTATCATCAAGATTGGGTGAAAAAATATTTGCTGGTATTTCGGAAACTCGTTATTTCTTAGAAGCTTGGCAACCCCTCTCAATGAAAGTGCTTTTCCACAGTCTGTGCCTAAGGCTCCTTGAAGAGGAAACAAACCATAGAGACAAATCTGAGAACTCCTTTATTTTGTCAAGTTTCAAAGAGCTACTACAAACCATGTTGGATTTAGAGTTCCAAATTCATCTATCTATATGGGAGAGAACAGAGGGAAACCTAAATATAAAAACTGCTACTGTAGACGAACGCTTCAACCTAGAAGAACAAAATTTGGTGACCCAAGTGGGATTTGTGTACTGATCATTACCATCAAGTATTATCAAGATTGGGTGAAAAAATATTTGCTGGTATTTCGGAAACTCGTTATTTCGTAGAAGCTTGGCAACCCCTCTCAATGAAAGTGCTTTCCACAGTCTGTGCCTAGGGCTACTTGAAGAGGAAACAAACCATAGAGACAAAACTGAGAACTCCTTTATTTTGTCAAGTTTCAAAGAGCTACTACAAACCATGTTGGATATAGAGTTCCAAATTCATCTATCTGTATAGGAGAGAACAGAGGGAAACCTAAATATAAAAACTGCTACTGTACACGAACGCATCAACCTAGAAGAATTAAATTTGGTGAGCCAAGTGGGATTTGTGTACTGATTATTAGCAACAAGTATCATCAAGATTGGGTGAAAAAATATTTGCTGGTATTTCGGAAACTCGTGATTTCTTAGAAGCTTGGCAAGCCCTCTCAATGAAAGTGCTTTTCCACAGTCTGTGCCTAGGGCTACTTGAAGAGGAAACAAACCATAGCGACAAAACTGAGAACTCCTTTATTTTGTCAAGTTTCAAAGAGCTACTACAAACCATGTTGGATTTAGAGTTCCAAATTCATCTTTCTATATAGGACAGAACAGAGGGAAACCTAAATATAAAAACTGCTACTGTAGACGAACGCTTCAACGTAGAAGAACAAAATTTGGTGAGCCAAGTGGGATTTGTGTACTGATCATTACCACCAAGTATCATCAAGATTGGGTGAAAAAATATTTGCTGGTATTTCGGAAACTCGTTATTTCATAGACTTGGCAACCCCTCTCAATGAAAGTGCTTTCCAAAGTCTGTGCCTAGGGCTACTTGAAGAGGAAACAAACCATAGAGACAAAACTGAGAACTCCTTTATTTTGTCAAGTTTCAAAGAGCTACTACAAACCATGTTGGATTTAGAGTTCCAAATTTATCTATCTATATGGGAGAAAACAAAGAGAAACCTAAATATAAAAACTGCTACTGTAGACGAACGCTTCAACCTAGAAGAACAAAATTTGGTGAGCCAAGTGGGATTTGTGTACTGATCATTACCACCAAGTATCATCAAGATTGGGTGAAAAAATATTTGCTGGTATTTCGGAAACTCTTGATTTCTTAGAAACTTGGCAACCCCTCTCAATGAAAGTGCTTTTCCACAGTCTGTGCCTAGTGCTACTTGAAGAGGAAACAAACCATAGCATCATCTATCTGTATAGGAGGGAACAGAGGGAGACCTAAATATAAAAACTGCTACTGTACACGAACGCTTCAACCTAGAAGAACAAAATTTGGTGAGCCAAGTGGGATTTGTGTACTGATCATTATCAACAAGTATCATCAAGGTTGGGTGAAAAAATATTTGCTGGTATTTCGGAAACTCGTTATTTCTTAGAAGCTTGGCAACCCCTCTCAATGAAAGTGCTTTTCCACAGTCTGTGCCTTGGGCTACGTGAAGAGGAAACAAACCATAGAGACAAATCTGAGAACTCCTTTATTTTGTCAAGATTCAAAGAGCTACTACAAACCATGTTGGATTTAGAGTTCCAAATTCATCTATCTATATAGGAGAGAACAGAGAGAAACCTAAATATAAAAACTGCTACTATAGACGAACGCTTCAACCTAGAAGAACAAAATTTGGTGAGCCAAGTGGGATTTGTGTGCTGATCATTACCACCAAGTATCATTAAGATTGGGTGAAAAAATATTTGCTGGTATTTCGGAAACTCGTGATTTCTTAGAAGCTTGGGAACCCCTCTCAATGAAAGTGCTTTTCCACAGTCTGTGCCTAGGGCTACTTGAAGAGGAAACAAACCATAGCGAAAAAACTGAGAACTCCTTTTTTTTGTCAAGTTTCAAAGAGCTACTACAAACCATGTTGGATTTAGAGTTCCAAATTCATCTTTCTATATAGGAGAGAACAGCGGGAAACCTAAATATACAAACTGCTACTATAGACGAACGCTTCAACCTAGAAGAACAAAATTTGGTGAGCCAAGTGGGATTTCTGTACTGATCGTTACCACCAAGTATCATCAAGATTGGGTGAAAAAATATTTGCTGGTATTTCGGAAACTCGTGATTTCTTAGAAGCTTGGGAACCCCTCTCAATGAAAGTGCTTTTCCACAGTCTGTGCCTAGGGCTACTTGAAGAGGAAACAAACCATAGAGAAAAAAATGAGAACTCCTTTATTTCGTCAAGTTTCAAAGAGCTACTACAAACCATGTTGGATTTAGAGTTCCAAATTCATCTATCTATATAGGAGAGAACAGAGGGAAACCTAAATATAAAAACTGCTACTGTAGATGAACGCTTCAACCTAGAGGAACAAAATTTGGTAAGCCAAGTGGGATTTGTGTACTGATCATTACCACCAAGTATCATCAAGATTGGGTGAAAAAATATTTGCTGGTATTTCGGAAACTCGTTATTTCTTAGAAGCTTGGCAACCCCTCTCAATGAAAGTGGTTTTCCACAGTCTGTGCCTAGGGCTACTTGAAGAGGAAAAAAACCATAGAGACAAATCTGAGAACTCCTTTATTTTGTCAAGTTTCAAAGAGCTACTACAAACCATGTTGGATTTAGAGTTCCAAATTCATCTATCTATATATGAGAGAACAGAGGGAAACCTAAATATAAAAACTGCTACTGTAGACGAACGCTTCAACCTAGAAGAACAAAATTTGGTGAGCCAAGTGGGATTTGTGTACTGATCATTAGCACCAAGTATCATCAAGATTGGGTGAAAAAATATTTGCTGGTATTTCGGAAACTCGTAATTTCTTAGAAGCTTGGCAACCCCTCTCAATGAAAGTGCTTTTCCAGCGTCTGTGCCTAGGGCTACTTGAACAGGAAACAAACCATAGAGACAAAACTGAGAACTCATTTATTTTTTCAAGTTTCAAAGAGCTACTACAAACCATGTTGGATTTAGAGTTCCAAATTCATCTATCTGTATAGGAGAGAACAGATGGAAACCTAAATATAAAAACTGCTACTGTACACGAACGCTTCAACCTAGAAGAACAATATTTGGTGAGCCAAGTGGGATTTGTGTACTGATCATTAGCAACAAGTATCATCAAGATTGGGTGAAAAAATATTTGCTGGTATTTCGGAAACTCGTTATTTCTTAGAAGCTTGGCAACCCCTCTCAATGAAAGTGCTTTTCAACAGTCTGTGCCTAGGGCTACTTGAAGAGGAAACAAACCATAGAGACAAAACTGAGAACTCCTTTATTTTGTCAAGTTTCAAAGAGCTACTACAAACCATGTTGGATTTAGAGTTCCAAATTCATCTATCTATATAGGAGAAAACAAAGAGAAACCTAAATATAAAAACTGCTACTGTAGACAAACGCTTCAACCTAGAAGAACAAAATTTGGTGAGCCAAGTGGGATATGTGTACTGATCATTACCACCAAGTATCAACAAGATTGTGTGAAAAAATATTTGCTGGTATTTCGGAAACTCGTTATTTCTTAGAAGCTTGGCAACCCATCTCAATGAAAGTGCTTTCCACAGTCTGTGCCTAGGGCTAATTGAAGAGGAAACAAACCATAGAGACAAAACTGTGAACTCCTTTATTTTGTCAAGTTTCAAAGAGCTACTACAAACCATGTTGGATTTAGAGTTCCAAATTCATCTATCTATATATGAGAGAACAGAGTGAAACCTAAATATAAAAACTGCTACTGTAGACGAACGCTTCAACCTAGAAGAACAAAATTTGGTGAGCCAAGTGGGATTTGTGTACTGATCATTACCACCAAGTATCATCAAGATTGGGTGAAAAAATATTTGCTGGTATTTCGGAAACTCGTGATTTCTTAGAAACTTGGGAACCCCTCTCAATGAAAGTGCTTTTCCACAGTCTGTGCCTAGTGCTACTTGAAGAGGAAACAAACCATAGCGAAAAAACTAGAACTCCTTTATTTTGTCAAGTTTCAAAGAGCTACTACAAACCATGTTGGATTTACAGTTCCAAACCATATATCTGTATAGGAGAGAACAGAGGGAGACCTAAATATAAAAACTGCTACTGTACACGAACGCTTCAACCTAGAAGAACAAAATTTGGTGAGCCAAGTGGGATTTGTTTACTGATCATTAGCAACAAGTATCATCAAGATTGGGTGAAAAAATATTTGCTGGTATTTCGGAAACTCGTTATTTCTTAGAAGCTTGGCAACCCCTCTCAATGAAAGTGCTTTTCCACAGTCTGTGCCTTGGGCTACGTGAAGAGGAAACAAACCATAGAGACAAATCTGAGAACTCCTTTATTTTGTCATGTTTCAAAGAGCTACTACAAACCATGTTGGATTTAGAGTTCCAAATTCATCTATCTGTATAGGAGAGAACAGAGTGAAACCTAAATATAAAAACTGCTACTGTACACGAACGCTTCAACCAAGAAGAACAAAATTTGGTGAGCCAAGTGGGACTTGTGTACTGATCATTACCACCAAGTATCATCAAGATTGGGTGAAAAAATATTTGCTAATATTTCGGAAACTCGTTATTTCTTAGAAGCTTGGCAACCCCTCTCATTGTAATTGCTTTTCCACAGTCTGTGCCTAGGGCTACTTGAAGAGGAAACAAACCATAGAGACAAAACTGAGAACTCCTTTATTTTGTCAAGTTTCAAGGAGCTACTACAAAGCATGTTGGATTTAGAGTTCCAAATTCATCTATCTATATAGGAGAGAACAGAGGGAAACCTAAATATAAAAACTGCTACTGTAGACGAACGCTTCAACATAGAAGAACAAAATTTGGTAAGCCAAGTGGGATTTGTGTACTGATCATTACCACCAAGTATCATCAAGATTGGGTGAAAAAATATTTGCTGGTATTTCGGAAACTCGTTATTTCTTAGAAGCTTGGCAACCCCTCTCAATGAAAGTGCTTTTCCACAGTCTGTGCCTAGGGCTACTTGAAGAGGAAACAAACCATAGAGACAAATCTGAGAACTCCTTTATTTTGTCAAGTTTCAAAGAGCTACTACAAACCATTATGGATTTAGAGTTCCAAATTCATCTATCTATATAGAGAGAACAGAGAGAAACCTAAATATAAAAACTGCTACTGTACACGAACGCTTCAAACTAGAAGAACAAAATTTGGTGAGCCAAGTGGGATTTATGTACTGATCATTACCAGCAAGGATCAACAAGATTGTGTGAAAAAATATTTGCTGGTATTTCGGAAACTTGTTATTTCTTAGAAGCTTGGCAAACCATCTCAATGAAAGTGCTTTCCACAGTCTGTGCCTAGGACTACTTTAAGAGGAAACAAACCATAGAGATAAAGCTGAGAAATCCTTTATTTTGTCAAGTTTCAAAGAGTTACTACAAACCATGTTGGATTTAGAGTTCCAAATTCATCTATCTATATAGGAGAGAACAGAGGGAAACCTAAATATAAACACTGCTACTGTAGACGAATGCTTCAACCTAGAAGAACAAAATTTGGTGAGCCAAGTGGGATTTGTGTACTGATCATTACCACGAAGTATCATCAAGATTTTTTGAAAAAATATTTGCTGGTATTTCGGAAACTCGTTATTTCTTAGAATCTTGGCATCCCCGCTCAATGAAAGTGCTTTTCCACAGTCTGTGCATAGGGCTACTTGAAGAGGAAACAAACCATAGACACAAATCTGAGAACTCCTTTATTTTGTCAAGTTTCAAAGAGCTACTACAAACCATGTTGGATTTAGAGTTCCAAATTCATCTATCTATATATGAGAGAACAGAGGGAAACCTAAATATAAAACCTGCTGCTGTAGACGAACGCTTCAACCTAGAAGAACAAAATTTGGTGAGCCAAGTGTGATTTGTGTACTGATCATTAGCACCAAGTATCATCAAGATTGGGTGAAAAAATATTTGCTGGTATTTCGGAAACTCGTAATTTCTTAGAAGCTTGGCAACCCCTCTCAATGAAAGTGCTTTTCCAGATTCTGTGCCTAGGGCTACTTGAACAGGAAACAAACCATAGAGACAAAACTGAGAACTCATTTATTTTTTCAAGTTTCAAAGAGCTACTACAAACCATGTTGGATTTAGAGTTCCAAATTCATCTATCTGTATAGGAGAGAACAGAGGGAAACCTTAATATAAAAACTGCTACTGTACACGAACGCTTCAACCTAGAAGAACAAAATTTGGTGAGCCAAGTGGGATTTGTGTACTGATCATTAGCAAAAAGTATCATCAAGATTGGGTGAAAAAATATTTGCTGGTATTTCGGAAACTCGTTATTTCTTAGAAGCTTGGCAACCCCTCTCAATGAAAGTGCTTTTCCACAGTCTGTGCCTAGGGCTACTTGAAGAGGAAACAAACCATAGAGACAAAACTGAGAACTCCTTTATTTTGCCAAGTTTCAAAGAGCTACTACAAACCATGTTGGATTTAGAGTTCCAAATTCATCTATCTATATATGAGAGAACAGAGTGAAACCTAAATATAAAAACTGCTACTGTAGACGAACGCTTCAACCTAGAAGAACAAAATTTGGTGAGCCAAGTGGGATTTGTGTACTGATCATTACCACCAAGTATCATTAAGATTGGGTGAAAAAATATTTGCTGGTGTTTCGGAAACTCGTGATTTCTTAGAAGCTTGGGAACCCCTCTCAATGAAAGTGCTTTTCCACAGTCTGTGCCTAGGGCTACTTGAAGAGGAAACAAACCATAGCGAAAAAACGGAGAACCCCTTTTTTTTGTCAAGTTTCAAAGAGCTACTACAAACCATGTTGGATTTAGAGTTCCAAATTCATCTTTCTATATAGGAGAGAACAGAGGGAAACCTAAATATAAAAACTGCTACTGTAGACGAACGCTTCAACCTTGAAGAACAAAATTTGGTGAGCCAAGTGGGATTTCTGTACTGATGGTTACCACCAAGTATCATCAAGATTGGGTGAAAAAATATTTGCTGGTATTTCGCAAACTCGAGATTTCTTAGAAGCTTGGGAACCACTCTCAATTAAAGTGCTTTTCCACAGTCTGTGCCTAGGGCTACTTGAAGAGGAAACAAACCATAGCAACAAAACTGAGAACTCCTTTATTTTGTCAAGTTTCAAAGAGCTACTACAAACCATGTTGGATTTAGAGTTCCAAATTTATCTATCTATATGGGAGAGAACAGAGGGAAACCTAAATATAAAAACTGCTACTGTAGACGAACGCTTCAACCTAGAAGAACAAAATTTGGTGAGCCAAGTGGGATTTGTGTACTGATCATTACCACCAAGTATCATCAAGATTGGGTGAAAAAATATTTGCTGGTATTTCGGAAACTCGTTATTTCGTAGACTTGGCAACCCCTCTCAATGAAAGTGCTTTCCAAAGTCTGTGCCTAGGGCTACTTGAAGAGGAAACAAACCATAGAGACAAAACTGAGAACTCCTTTATTTTGTCAAGTTTCAAAGAGCTACTACAAACCATGTTGGATTTAGAGTTTCAAATTTATCTATCTATATGGGAGATAACATAGGGAAACCTAAATATAAAAACTGCTACTGTAGACGAACGCTTCAACCTAGAAGAACAAAATTTGGAGAGCCAAGTGGGATTTGTGTACTGATCATTACCACCAAGTATTATCAAGATTGGGTGAAAAAATATTTGCTGGTATTTCGGAAACTCGTGATTTCTTAGAAGCTTGGCAACCACTCTCAATGAAAGTGCTTTCAACACTCTGTGCCTAGGGCTACTTGAAGATGAAACAAACCATAGAGACAAAACTGAGAACTCCTTTATTTTGTCAAGTTTCAAAGAGCTACTACAAACCATGTTGGATTTAGAGTTCCAAATTCATCTATCTGTATAGGAGAGAACAGAGGGAAACCTAAATATAAAAACTGCTACTGTAGACGAACGCTTCAACCTAGAAGAACTAAATTTGGTGAGCCAAGTGGGATGTGTGTACTGATGATTAGCAACAAGTATCATCAAGATTGGGTGAAACAATATTTGCTGGTATTTCGGAAACTCGTTATTTCTTAGAAGCTTGGCAACCCCTCTCAATGAAAGTGCTTTTCCACAGTCTGTGCCTTGGGCTACGTGAAGAGGAAACAAACCATAGAGACAAATCTGAGAACTCCTTTATTTTGTCATGTTTCAAAGAGCTACTACAAACCATGTTGGATTTAGAGTTCCAAATTCATCTATCTGTATAGGAGAGAACAGAGTGAAACCTAAATATAAAAACTGCTACTGTACACGAACGCTTCAACCAAGAAGAACAAAATTTGGTGAGCCAAGTGGGACTTGTGTACTGATCATTACCACCAAGTATCATCAAGATTGGGTGAAAAAATATTTGCTAATATTTCGGAAACTCGTTATTTCTTAGAAGCTTGGCAACCCCTCTCATTGTAATTGCTTTTCCACAGTCTGTGCCTAGGGCTACTTGAAGAGGAAACAAACCATAGAGACAAAACTGAGAACTCCTTTATTTTGTCAAGTTTCAAGGAGCTACTACAAAGCATGTTGGATTTAGAGTTCCAAATTCATCTATCTATATAGGAGAGAACAGAGGGAAACCTAAATATAAAAACTGCTACTGTAGACGAACGCTTCAACATAGAAGAACAAAATTTGGTAAGCCAAGTGGGATTTGTGTACTGATCATTACCACCAAGTATCATCAAGATTGGGTGAAAAAATATTTGCTGGTATTTCGGAAACTCGTTATTTCTTAGAAGCTTGGCAACCCCTCTCAATGAAAGTGCTTTTCCACAGTCTGTGCCTAGGGCTACTTGAAGAGGAAACAAACCATAGAGACAAATCTGAGAACTCCTTTATTTTGTCAAGTTTCAAAGAGCTACTACAAACCATTATGGATTTAGAGTTCCAAATTCATCTATCTATATAGAGAGAACAGAGAGAAACCTAAATATAAAAACTGCTACTGTACACGAACGCTTCAAACTAGAAGAACAAAATTTGGTGAGCCAAGTGGGATTTATGTACTGATCATTACCAGCAAGGATCAACAAGATTGTGTGAAAAAATATTTGCTGGTATTTCGGAAACTTGTTATTTCTTAGAAGCTTGGCAAACCATCTCAATGAAAGTGCTTTCCACAGTCTGTGCCTAGGACTACTTTAAGAGGAAACAAACCATAGAGATAAAGCTGAGAAATCCTTTATTTTGTCAAGTTTCAAAGAGTTACTACAAACCATGTTGGATTTAGAGTTCCAAATTCATCTATCTATATAGGAGAGAACAGAGGGAAACCTAAATATAAACACTGCTACTGTAGACGAATGCTTCAACCTAGAAGAACAAAATTTGGTGAGCCAAGTGGGATTTGTGTACTGATCATTACCACGAAGTATCATCAAGATTTTTTGAAAAAATATTTGCTGGTATTTCGGAAACTCGTTATTTCTTAGAATCTTGGCATCCCCGCTCAATGAAAGTGCTTTTCCACAGTCTGTGCATAGGGCTACTTGAAGAGGAAACAAACCATAGACACAAATCTGAGAACTCCTTTATTTTGTCAAGTTTCAAAGAGCTACTACAAACCATGTTGGATTTAGAGTTCCAAATTCATCTATCTATATATGAGAGAACAGAGGGAAACCTAAATATAAAACCTGCTGCTGTAGACGAACGCTTCAACCTAGAAGAACAAAATTTGGTGAGCCAAGTGTGATTTGTGTACTGATCATTAGCACCAAGTATCATCAAGATTGGGTGAAAAAATATTTGCTGGTATTTCGGAAACTCGTAATTTCTTAGAAGCTTGGCAACCCCTCTCAATGAAAGTGCTTTTCCAGATTCTGTGCCTAGGGCTACTTGAACAGGAAACAAACCATAGAGACAAAACTGAGAACTCATTTATTTTTTCAAGTTTCAAAGAGCTACTACAAACCATGTTGGATTTAGAGTTCCAAATTCATCTATCTGTATAGGAGAGAACAGAGGGAAACCTTAATATAAAAACTGCTACTGTACACGAACGCTTCAACCTAGAAGAACAAAATTTGGTGAGCCAAGTGGGATTTGTGTACTGATCATTAGCAAAAAGTATCATCAAGATTGGGTGAAAAAATATTTGCTGGTATTTCGGAAACTCGTTATTTCTTAGAAGCTTGGCAACCCCTCTCAATGAAAGTGCTTTTCCACAGTCTGTGCCTAGGGCTACTTGAAGAGGAAACAAACCATAGAGACAAAACTGAGAACTCCTTTATTTTGCCAAGTTTCAAAGAGCTACTACAAACCATGTTGGATTTAGAGTTCCAAATTCATCTATCTATATATGAGAGAACAGAGTGAAACCTAAATATAAAAACTGCTACTGTAGACGAACGCTTCAACCTAGAAGAACAAAATTTGGTGAGCCAAGTGGGATTTGTGTACTGATCATTACCACCAAGTATCATTAAGATTGGGTGAAAAAATATTTGCTGGTGTTTCGGAAACTCGTGATTTCTTAGAAGCTTGGGAACCCCTCTCAATGAAAGTGCTTTTCCACAGTCTGTGCCTAGGGCTACTTGAAGAGGAAACAAACCATAGCGAAAAAACTGAGAACCCCTTTTTTTTGTCAAGTTTCAAAGAGCTACTACAAACCATGTTGGATTTAGAGTTCCAAATTCATCTTTCTATATAGGAGAGAACAGAGGGAAACCTAAATATAAAAACTGCTACTGTAGACGAACGCTTCAACCTTGAAGAACAAAATTTGGTGAGCCAAGTGGGATTTCTGTACTGATGGTTACCACCAAGTATCATCAAGATTGGGTGAAAAAATATTTGCTGGTATTTCGCAAACTCGAGATTTCTTAGAAGCTTGGGAACCACTCTCAATTAAAGTGCTTTTCCACAGTCTGTGCCTAGGGCTACTTGAAGAGGAAACAAACCATAGCAACAAAACTGAGAAATTCTTTATTTTGTCAAGTTTCAAAGAGCTACTACAAACCATGTTGGATTTAGAGTTCCAAATTTATCTATCTATATGGGAGAGAACAGAGGGAAACCTAAATATAAAAACTGCTACTGTAGACGAACGCTTCAACCTAGAAGAACAAAATTTGGTGAGCCAAGTGGGATTTGTGTACTGATCATTACCACCAAGTATCATCAAGATTGGGTGAAAAAATATTTGCTGGTATTTCGGAAACTCGTTATTTCGTAGACTTGGCAACCCCTCTCAATGAAAGTGCTTTCCAAAGTCTGTGCCTAGGGCTACTTGAAGAGGAAACAAACCATAGAGACAAAACTGAGAACTCCTTTATTTTGTCAAGTTTCAAAGAGCTACTACAAACCATGTTGGATTTAGAGTTTCAAATTTATCTATCTATATGGGAGATAACATAGGGAAACCTAAATATAAAAACTGCTACTGTAGACGAACGCTTCAACCTAGAAGAACAAAATTTGGAGAGCCAAGTGGGATTTGTGTACTGATCATTACCACCAAGTATTATCAAGATTGGGTGAAAAAATATTTGCTGGTATTTCGGAAACTCGTGATTTCTTAGAAGCTTGGCAACCACTCTCAATGAAAGTGCTTTCAACACTCTGTGCCTAGGGCTACTTGAAGATGAAACAAACCATAGAGACAAAACTGAGAACTCCTTTATTTTGTCAAGTTTCAAAGAGCTACTACAAACCATGTTGGATTTAGAGTTCCAAATTCATCTATCTGTATAGGAGAGAACAGAGGGAAACCTAAATATAAAAACTGCTACTGTAGACGAACGCTTCAACCTAGAAGAACTAAATTTGGTGAGCCAAGTGGGATGTGTGTACTGATGATTAGCAACAAGTATCATCAAGATTGGGTGAAACAATATTTGCTGGTATTTCGGAAACTCGTTATTTCTTAGAAGCTTGGCAACCCCTCTCAATGAAAGTGCTTTTCCACAGTCTGTGCCTTGGGCTACATTAAGAGGAAACAAACCATAGAGACAAAACTGAGAACTCCTTTATTTTGTCAAGTTTCAAGGAGCTACTACAAAGCATGTTGGATTTAGATTTCCAAATTCATTTATCTATATAGGAGAGAACAGAGGGTAACCTAAATATAAAAACTGCTACTGTAGACGAACGCTTCAACCTAGAAGAACAAAATTTGGTAAGCCAAGTGGGATTTGTGTACTGATCATTACCACCAAGTATCATCAAGATTGGGTGAAAAAATATTTTCTGGTATTTCGGAAACGCGTTATTTCTTAGAAGCTTGGCAACCCCTCTCAATGAAAGTGCTTTTCCACAGTCTGTGCCTAGGGCTACTTGAAGAGGAAACAAACCATAGAGACAAATCTGAGAACTCCTTTATTTTGTCATGTTTCAAAGAGCTACTACAAACCATGTTGGATTTAGAGTTCCAAATTCATCTATCTGTATAGGAGAGAACAGAGTGAAACCTAAATATAAAACTGCTACTGTACACGAACGCTTCAACCAAGAAGAACAAAATTTGGTGAGCCAAGTGGGACTTGTGTACTGATCATTACCACCAAGTATCATCAAGATTGGGTGAAAAAATATTTGCTAGTATTTCGGAAACTCGTTATTTCTTAGAAGCTTGGCAACCCCTCTCAATGAAAGTGCTTTTCCACAGTCTGTGCCTAGGGCTACTTGAAGAGGAAACAAACCATAGAGACAAAACTGAGAACTCCTTTATTTTGTCAAGTTTCAAGGAGCTACTACAAAGCATGTTGGATTTAGAGTTCCAAATTCATCTATCTATATAGGAGAGAACAGAGGGAAACCTAAATATAAAAACTGCTACTGTAGACGAACGCTTCAACCTAGAAGAACAAAATTTGGTAAGCCAAGTGGAATTTGTGTACTGATCATTACCACCAAGTATCATCAAGATTGGGTGAAAAAATATTTGCTGGTATTTCGGAAACTCGTTATTTCTTAGAAGCTTGGCAACCCCTCTCAATGAAAGTGCTTTTCCACAGTCTGTGCCTTGGGCTACGTGAAGAGGAAACAAACCATAGAGACAAATCTGAGAACTCCTTTATTTTGTCATGTTTCAAAGAGCTACTACAAACCATGTTGGATTTAGAGTTCCAAATTCATCTATCTGTATAGGAGAGAACAGAGTGAAACCTAAATATAAAAACTGCTACTGTACACGAACGCTTCAACCAAGAAGAACAAAATTTGGTGAGCCAAGTGGGACTTGTGTACTGATCATTACCACCAAGTATCATCAAGATTGGGTGAAAAAATATTTGCTAATATTTCGGAAACTCGTTATTTCTTAGAAGCTTGGCAACCCCTCTCATTGAAAGTGCTTTTCCACAGTCTGTGCCTAGGGCTACTTGAAGAGGAAACAAACCATAGAGACAAAACTGAGAACTCCTTTATTTTGTCAAGTTTCAAGGAGCTACTACAAAGCATGTTGGATTTAGAGTTCCAAATTCATCTATCTATATAGGAGAGAACAGAGGGAAACCTAAATATAAAAACTGCTACTGTAGACGAACGCTTCAACATAGAAGAACAAAATTTGGTAAGCCAAGTGGGATTTGTGTACTGATCATTACCACCAAGTATCATCAAGATTGGGTGAAAAAATATTTGCTGGTATTTCGGAAACTCGTTACTTCTTAGAAGCTTGGCAACCCCTCTCAATGAAAGTGCTTTTCCACAGTCTGTGCCTAGGGCTACTTGAAGAGGAAACAAACCATAGAGACAAATCTGAGAACTCCTTTATTTTGTCAAGTTTCAAAGAGCTACTACAAACCATTATGGATTTAGAGTTCCAAATTCATCTATCTATATAGAGAGAACAGAGAGAAACCTAAATATAAAAACTGCTACTGTACACGAACGCTTCAAACTAGAAGAACAAAATTTGGTGAGCCAAGTGGGATTTATGTACTGATCATTACCAGCAAGGATCAACAAGATTGTGTGAAAAAATATTTGCTGGTATTTCGGAAACTTGTTATTTCTTAGAAGCTTGGCAAACCATCTCAATGAAAGTGCTTTCCACAGTCTGTGCCTAGGACTACTTTAAGAGGAAACAAACCATAGAGATAAAGCTGAGAAATCCTTTATTTTGTCAAGTTTCAAAGAGTTACTACAAACCATGTTGGATTTAGAGTTCCAAATTCATCTATCTATATAGGAGAGAACAGAGGGAAACCTAAATATAAACACTGCTACTGTAGACGAATGCTTCAACCTAGAAGAACAAAATTTGGTGAGCCAAGTGGGATTTGTGTACTGATCATTACCACGAAGTATCATCAAGATTTTTTGAAAAAATATTTGCTGGTATTTCGGAAACTCGTTATTTCTTAGAATCTTGGCATCCCCGCTCAATGAAAGTGCTTTTCCACAGTCTGTGCCTAGGGCTACTTGAAGAGGAAACAAACCATAGACACAAATCTGAGAACTCCTTTATTTTGTCAAGTTTCAAAGAGCTACTACAAACCATGTTGGATTTAGAGTTCCAAATTCATCTATCTATATATGAGAGAACAGAGGGAAACCTAAATATAAAACCTGCTACTGTAGACGAACGCTTCAACCTAGAAGAACAAAATTTGGTGAGCCAAGTGTGATTTGTGTACTGATCATTAGCACCAAGTATCATCAAGATTGGGTGAAAAAATATTTGCTGGTATTTCGGAAACTCGTAATTTCTTAGAAGCTTGGCAACCCCTCTCAATGAAAGTGCTTTTCCAGATTCTGTGCCTAGGGCTACTTGAACAGGAAACAAACCATAGAGACAAAACTGAGAACTCATTTATTTTTTCAAGTTTCAAAGAGCTACTACAAACCATGTTGGATTTAGAGTTCCAAATTCATCTATCTGTATAGGAGAGAACAGAGGGAAACCTTAATATAAAAACTGCTACTGTACACGAACGCTTCAACCTAGAAGAACAAAATTTGGTGAGCCAAGTGGGATTTGTGTACTGATCATTAGCAAAAAGTATCATCAAGATTGGGTGAAAAAATATTTGCTGGTATTTCGGAAACTCGTTATTTCTTAGAAGCTTGGCAACCCCTCTCAATGAAAGTGCTTTTCCACAGTCTGTGCCTAGGGCTACTTGAAGAGGAAACAAACCATAGAGACAAAACTGAGAACTCCTTTATTTTGCCAAGTTTCAAAGAGCTACTACAAACCATGTTGGATTTAGAGTTCCAAATTCATCTATCTATATATGAGAGAACAGAGTGAAACCTAAATATAAAAACTGCTACTGTAGACGAACGCTTCAACCTAGAAGAACAAAATTTGGTGAGCCAAGTGGGATTTGTGTACTGATCATTACCACCAAGTATCATTAAGATTGGGTGAAAAAATATTTGCTGGTGTTTCGGAAACTCGTGATTTCTTAGAAGCTTGGGAACCCCTCTCAATGAAAGTGCTTTTCCACAGTCTGTGCCTAGGGCTACTTGAAGAGGAAACAAACCATAGCGAAAAAACTGAGAACCCCTTTTTTTTGTCAAGTTTCAAAGAGCTACTACAAACCATGTTGGATTTAGAGTTCCAAATTCATCTTTCTATATAGGAGAGAACAGAGGGAAACCTAAATATAAAAACTGCTACTGTAGACGAACGCTTCAACCTTGAAGAAAAAAATTTGGTGAGCCAAGTGGGATTTCTGTACTGATCGTTACCACCAAGTATCATCAAGATTGGGTGAAAAAATATTTGCTGGTATTTCGCAAACTCGAGATTTCTTAGAAGCTTGGGAACCACTCTCAATTAAAGTGCTTTTCCACAGTCTGTGCCTAGGGCTACTTGAAGAGGAAACAAACCATAGCAACAAAACTGAGAACTCCTTTATTTTGTCAAGTTTCAAAGAGCTACTACAAACCATGTTGGATTTAGAGTTCCAAATTTATCTATCTATATGGGAGAGAACAGAGGGAAACCTAAATATAAAAACTGCTACTGTAGACGAACGCTTCAACCTAGAAGAACAAAATTTGGTGAGCCAAGTGGGATTTGTGTACTGATCATTACCACCAAGTATCATCAAGATTGGGTGAAAAAATATTTGCTGGTATTTCGGAAACTCGTTATTTCGTAGACTTGGCAACCCCTCTCAATGAAAGTGCTTTCCAAAGTCTGTGCCTAGGGCTACTTGAAGAGGAAACAAACCATAGAGACAAAACTGAGAACTCCTTTATTTTGTCAAGTTTCAAAGAGCTACTACAAACCATGTTGGATTTAGAGTTTCAAATTTATCTATCTATATGGGAGATAACAGAGGGAAACCTAAATATAAAAACTGCTACTGTAGACGAACGCTTCAACCTAGAAGAACAAAATTTGGTGAGCCAAGTGGGATTTGTGTACTGATCATTACCACCAAGTATTATCAAGATTGGGTGAAAAAATATTTGCTGGTATTTCGGAAACTCGTGATTTCTTAGAAGCTTGGCAACCACTCTCAATGAAAGTGCTTTCAACACTCTGTGCCTAGGGCTACTTGAAGATGAAACAAACCATAGAGACAAAACTGAGAACTCCTTTATTTTGTCAAGTTTCAAAGAGCTACTACAAACCATGTTGGATTTAGAGTTCCAAATTCATCTATCTGTATATGAGAGAACAGAGGGAAACCTAAATATAAAAACTGCTACTGTAGACGAACGCTTCAACCTAGAAGAACTAAATTTGGTGAGCCAAGTGGGATGTGTGTACTGATGATTAGCAACAAGTATCATCAAGATTGGGTGAAACAATATTTGCTGGTATTTCGGAAACTCGTTATTTCATAGAAGCTTGGCAACCCCTCTCAATGAAAGTGCTTTTCCACAGTCTGTGCCTTGGGCTACATTAAGAGGAAACAAACCATAGAGACAAAACTGAGAACTCCTTTATTTTGTCAAGTTTCAAGGAGCTACTACAAAGCATGTTGGATTTAGATTTCCAAATTCATTTATCTATATAGGAGAGAACAGAGGGTAACCTAAATATAAAAACTGCTACTGTAGACGAACGCTTCAACCTAGAAGAACAAAATTTGGTAAGCCAAGTGGGATTTGTGTACTGATCATTACCACCAAGTATCATCAAGATTGGGTGAAAAAATATTTTCTGGTATTTCGGAAACGCGTTATTTCTTAGAAGCTTGGCAACCCCTCTCAATGAAAGTGCTTTTCCACAGTCTGTGCCTAGGGCTACTTGAAGAGGAAACAAACCATAGAGACAAATCTGAGAACTCCTTTATTTTGTCATGTTTCAAAGAGCTACTACAAACCATGTTGGATTTAGAGTTCCAAATTCATCTATCTGTATAGGAGAGAACAGAGTGAAACCTAAATATAAAACTGCTACTGTACACGAACGCTTCAACCAAGAAGAACAAAATTTGGTGAGCCAAGTGGGACTTGTGTACTGATCATTACCACCAAGTATCATCAAGATTGGGTGAAAAAATATTTGCTAGTATTTCGGAAACTCGTTATTTCTTAGAAGCTTGGCAACCCCTCTCAATGAAAGTGCTTTTCCACAGTCTGTGCCTAGGGCTACTTGAAGAGGAAACAAACCATAGAGACAAAACTGAGAACTCCTTTATTTTGTCAAGTTTCAAGGAGCTACTACAAAGCATGTTGGATTTAGAGTTCCAAATTCATCTATCTATATAGGAGAGAACAGAGGGAAACCTAAATATAAAAACTGCTACTGTAGACGAACGCTTCAACCTAGAAGAACAAAATTTGGTAAGCCAAGTGGAATTTGTGTACTGATCATTACCACCAAGTATCATCAAGATTGGGTGAAAAAATATTTGCTGGTATTTCGGAAACTCGTTATTTCTTAGAAGCTTGGCAACCCCTCTCAATGAAAGTGCTTTTCCACAGTCTGTGCCTAGGGCTACTTGAAGAGGAAACAAACCATAGAGACAAATCTGAGAACTCCTTTATTTTGTCAAGTTTCAAAGAGCTACGACAAACCATTATGGATTTAGAGTTCCAAATTCATCTATCTATATAGAGAGAACAGAGAGAAACCTAAATATAAAAACTGCTACTGTAGACGAACGCTTCAAACTAGAAGAACAAAATTTGGTGAGACAAGTGGGATTTATGTACTGATCATTACCAGCAAGGATCAACAAGATTGTGTGAAAAAATATTTGCTGGTATTTCGGAAACTCGTTATTTCTTAGAAGCTTGGCAAACCATCTCAATGAAAGTGCTTTCCACAGTCTGTGCCTAGGACTACTTTAAGAGGAAACAAACCATAGAGATAAAGCTGAGAAATCCTTTATTTTGTCAAGTTTCAAAGAGTTACTACAAACCATGTTGGATTTAGAGTTCCAAATTCATCTATCTATATAGGAGAGAACAGAGGGAAACCTAAATATAAAAACTGCTACTGTAGACGAATGCTTCAACCTAGAAGAACAAAATTTGGTGAGCCAAGTGGGATTTGTGTACTGATCATTACCACGAAGTATCATCAAGATTGGTTGAAAAAATATTTGCTGGTATTTCGGAAACTCGTTATTTCTTAGAATCTTGGCAACCCCTCTCAATGAAAGTGCTTTTCCACAGACTGTGCCTAGGGCTACTTGAAGAGGAAACAAACCATAGAGACAAATCTGAGAACTCCTTTATTTTGTCAAGTTTCAAAGAGCTACTACAAACCATGTTGGATTTAGAGTTCCAAATTCATCTATCTATATATGAGAGAACAGAGTGAAACCTAAATATAAAAACTGCTACTGTAGACGAACGCTTCAACCTAGAAGAACAAAATTTGGTGAGCCAAGTGGGATTTGTGTACTGATCATTAGCAACAAGTATCATCAAGATTGGGTGAAAAAATATTTGCTGGTATTTCGGAAACTCGTTATTTCTTAGAAGCTTGGCAACCCCTCTCAATGAAAGTGCTTTTCCACAGTCTGTGCCTTGGGCTACGTGAAGAGGAAACAAACCATAGAGACAAATCTGAGAACTCCTTTATTTTGTCAAGATTCAAAGAGCTACTACAAACCATGTTGGATTCAGAGTTCCAAATTCATCTATCTATATAGGAGAGAACAGAGAGAAACCTAAATATAAAAACTGCTACTATAGACGAACGCTTCAACCTAGAAGAACAAAATTTGGTGAGCCAAGTGGGATTTGTGTACTGATCATTACCACCAAGTATCATTAAGATTGGGTGAAAAAATATTTGCTGGTATTTCGGAAACTCGTGATTTATTAGAAGCTTGGGAACCACTCTCAATGAAAGTGCTTTTCCACAGTCTGTGCCTAGGGCTACTTGAAGAGGAAACAAACCATAGCGAAAAAACTGAGAACTCCTTTTTTTTGTCAAGTTTCAAAGAGCTACTACAAACCATGTTGGATTTAGAGTTCCAAATTCATCTTTCTATATAGGAGAGAACAGAGGGAAACCTAAATATAAAAACTGCTACTGTAGACGAACGCTTCAACCTAGAAGAACAAAATTTGGTGAGCCAAGTGGGATTTCTGTACTGATCGTTACCACCAAGTATCATCAAGATTGGGTGAAAAAATATTTGCTGGTATTTCGGAAACTCGTGATTTCTTAGAAGCTTGGGAACCACTCTCAATTAAGGTGCTTTTCCACAGTCTCTGCCTAGGGCTACTTGAAGAGGAAACAAACCATAGCAACAAAACTGAGAACTCCTTTATTTTGTCAAGTTTCAAAGAGCTACTACAAACCATGTTGGATTTAGAGTTCCAAATTTATCTATCTATATGGAGGAGAACAGAGGGAAACCTAAATATAAAAACTGCTACTGTAGACGAACGCTTCAACCTAGAAGAACAAAATTTGGTGAGCCAAGTGGGATTTGTGTACTGATCATTACCACCAAGTATCATCAAGATTGGGTGAAAAAATATTTGCTTGTATTTCGGAAACTTGTTATTTCGTAGACTTGGAAACCGCTCTCAATGAAAGTGCTTTCCAAATTCTGTGCCTAGGGCTACTTGAAGAGGAAACAAACCATAGAGACAAAACTGAGAACTCCTTTATTTTGTCAAGTTTCAAAGAGCTACTACAAACCATGTTGGATTTAGAGATCCAAATTCATCTAT
This sequence comes from Callospermophilus lateralis, assembly GCF_048772815.1. Lineage (NCBI taxonomy): Eukaryota > Metazoa > Chordata > Mammalia > Rodentia > Sciuridae > Callospermophilus > Callospermophilus lateralis. The sequence continues at coordinate 43,730 of NW_027513998.1, forward strand.
CTGTATAGGAGGAACAGGGGGAAACCTAAATATAAAAACTGCTACTGTACACGAACGCTTCAACCTAGAAGAACAAAATTTGGTGAGCCAAGTGGGATTTGTGTACTGATCATTAGCAACAAGTATCATCAAGATTGGGTGAAACAATATTTGCTGGTATTTCGGAAACTCGTTATTTCTTAGAAGCTTGGCAACCCCTCTCAATGAAAGTGCTTTTCCACAGTCTGTGCCTTGGGCTACATTAAGAGGAAACAAACCATAGAGACAAAACTGAGAACTCCTTTATTTTGTCAAGTTTCAAGGAGCTACTACAAAGCATGTTGGATTTAGATTTCCAAATTCATTTATCTATATAGGAGAGAACAGAGGGAAACCTAAATATAAAAACTGCTACTGTAGACGAACGCTTCAACCTAGAAGAACAAAATTTGGTAAGCCAAGTGGGATTTGTGTACTGATCATTACCACCAAGTATCATCAAGATTGGGTGAAAAAATATTTGCTGGTATTTCGGAAACGCTTTATTTCTTAGAAGCTTGGCAACCCCTCTCAATGAAAGTGCTTTTCCACAATCTGTGCCTAGGGCTACTTGAAGAGGAAACAAACCATAGAGACAAATCTGAGAACTCCTTTATTTTGTCATGTTTCAAAGAGCTACTACAAACCATGTTGGATTTAGAGTTCCAAATTCATCTATCTGTATAGGAGAGATCAGAGTGAAACCTAAATATAAAAACTGCTACTGTACACGAACGCTTCAACCAAGAAGAACAAAATTTGGTGAGCCAAGTGGGACTTGTGTACTGATCATTACCACCAAGTATCATCAAGATTGGGTGAAAAAATATTTGCTAGTATTTCGGAAACTCGTTATTTCTTAGAAGCTTTGCAACCCCTCTCAATGAAAGTGCTTTTCCACAGTCTGTGCCTAGGGCTACTTGAAGAGGAAACAAACCATAGAGAAAAAACTGAGAACTCCTTTATTTTGTCAAGTTTCAAGGAGCTACTACAAAGCATGTTGGATTTAGAGTTCCAAATTCATCTATCTATATAGGAGAGAACAGAGGGAAACCTAAATATAAAAACTGCTACTGTAGACGAACGCTTCAACCTAGAAGAACAAAATTTGGTAAGCCAAGTGGGATTTGTGTACTGATCATTACCACCAAGTATCATCAAGATTGGGTGAAAAAATATTTGCTGGTATTTCGGAAACTCGTTATTTCTTAGAAGCTTGGCAACCCCTCTCAATGAAAGTGCTTTTCCACAGTCTGTGCCTAGGGCTACTTGAAGAGGAAACAAACCATAGAGACAAATCTGAGAACTCCTTTATTTTGTCAAGTTTCAAAGAGCTACTAGAAACCATTATGGATTTAGAGTTCCAAATTCATCTATCTATATAGAGAGAAGAGAGAAACCTAAATATAAAAACTGCTACTGTAGACGAACGCTTCAAACTAGAAGAACAAAATTTGGTGAGCCAAGTGGGATTTGTGTACTGATCATTAGCACCAAGTATCATCAAGATTGGGTGAAAAAATATTTGCTGGTATTTCGGAAACTCGTAATTTCTTAGAAGCTTGGCAAACCCTCTCAATGAAATTGCTTTTCCAGATTCTGTGCCTAGGGCTACTTTAACAGGAAACAAACCATAGAGACAAAACTGAGAACTCATTTATTTTCTCAAGTTTCAAAGAGCTACTACAAACCATGTTGGATTTAGAGTTCCAAATTCATCTATCTGTATAGGAGAGAACAGAGGGAAACCTTAATATAAAAACTGCTACTGTACACGAACGCTTCAACCTAGAAGAACAAAATTTGGTGAGCCAAGTGGGATTTTTGTACTGATCATTAGCAACAAGTATCATCAAGATTGGGTGAAAAAATATTTGCTGGTATTTCGGAAACTCGTTATTTCTTAGAAGCTTGGCAACCCCTCTCAATGAAAGTGCTTTTCCACAGTCTGTGCCTAGGGCTACTTGAAGAGGAAACAAACCATAGAGACAAAACTGAGAACTCCTTTATTTTGCAAGTTTCAAAGAGCTACTACAAACCATGTTGGATTTAGAGTTCCAAATTCATCTATCTATATAGGAGAGAACAAAGAGAAACCTAAATATAAAAACTGCTACTGTAGACAAACGCTTCAACCTAGAAGAACAAAATTTGGTGAGCCAAGTGGGATTTGTGTACTGATCATTACCACCAAGTATCAACAAGATTGTGTGAAAAAATATTTGCTGGTATTTTGGAAACTCGTTATTTCTTAGAAGCTTGGCAACCCATCTCAATGAAAGTGATTTCCACAGTCTCTGCCTATGGCTAATTGAAGAGGAAACAAACCATAGAGATAAAACTGAGAACTCCTTTATTTTGTCAAGTTTCAAAGAGCTACTACAAACCATGTTGGATTTAGAGTTTCAAATTCATCTATCTATATATGAGAGAACAGAGTGAAACCTAAATATAAAAACTGCTACTGTAGACGAACGCTTCAACCTAGAAGAACAAAATTTGGTGAGCCGAGTGGGATTTGTGTACTGATCATTAGCAACAAGTATCATCAAGATTGGGTGAAAAAATATTTGCTGGTATTTCGGAAACTCGTTATTTCTTAGAAGCTTGGCAACCCCTCTCAATGAAAGTGCTTTTCCACAGTCTGTGCCTTGGGCTACGTGAAGAGGAAACAAACCATAGAGACAAAACTGAGAACTCCTTTATTTTGTCAAGATTCAAAGAGCTACTACAAACCATGTTGGATTTACAGTTCCAAATTCATCATCTATATAGGAGAGAACAGAGAGAAACCTAAATATAAAAACTGCTACTATAGACGAACGCTTCAACCTAGAAGAACAAAATTTGGTGAGCCAAGTGGGATTTGTGTACTGATCATTACCACCAAGTATCATTAAGATTGGGTGAAAAAATATTTGCTGGTATTTCGGAAACTCGTGATTTCTTAGAAGCTTGGGAACCCCTCTCAATGAAAGTGCTTTTCCACAGTCTGTGCCTAGGGCTACTTGAAGAGGAAACAAACCATAGCGAAAAAACTGAGAACTTTTTTTTTTTGTCAAGTTTCAAAGAGCTACTACAAACCATGTTGGATTTAGAGTTCCAAATTCATCTTTCTATACAGGAGAGAACAGAGGGAAACCTAAATATAAAAACTGCTACTGTAGACGAACGCTTCAACCTAGAAGAACAAAATTTGGTGAGCCAAGTGGGATTTCTGTACTGATCGTTACCACCAAGTATCATCAAGATTGGGTGAAAAAATATTTGCTGGTATTTCGGAAACTCGTGATTTCTTAGAAGCTTGGGAACCACTCTCAATTAAAGTGCTTTTCCACAGTCTGTGCCTAGGGCTACTTGAAGAGGAAACAAACCATAGCAACAAAACTGAGAACTCCTTTATTTTGTCAAGTTTCAAAGAGCTACTACAAACCATGTTGGATTTAGAGTTCCAAATTTATCTATCTATATGGGAGAGAACAGAGGGAAACCTAAATATAAAAACTGCTACTGTAGACGAACGCTTCAACCTAGAAGAACAAAATTTGGTGAGCCAAGTGGGATTTGTGTACTGATCATTACCACCAAGTATCATCAAGATTGGGTGAAAAAATATTTGCTGGTATTTCGGAAACTCGTTATTTCGTAGACTTGGCAACCCCTCTCAATGAAAGTGCTTTCCAAAGTCTGTGCCTAGGGCTACTTGAAGAGGAAACAAACCATAGAGACAAAACTGAGAACTCCTTTATTTTGTCAAGTTTCAAAGAGCTACTACAAACCATGTTGGATTTAGAGTTCCAAATTTATCTATCTATATGGGAGATAACAGAGGGAAACCTAAATATAAAAACTGCTACTGTAGACGAACGCTTCAACCTAGAAGAACAAAATTTGGTGAGCCAAGTGGGATTTGTGTACTGATCATTACCACCAAGTATTATCAAGATTGGGTGAAAAAATATTTGCTGGTATTTCGGAAACTCGTGATTTCTTAGAAGCTTGGCAACCACTCTCAATGAAAGTGCTTTCCACAGTCTGTGCCTAGGGCTACTTGAAGATGAAACAAACCATAGAGACAAAACTGAGAACTCCTTTATTTTGTCAAGTTTCAAAGAGCTACTACAAACCATGTTGGATTTAGAGTTCCAAATTCATCTATCTGTATAGGAGAGAACAGAAGGAAACCTAAATATAAAAACTGCTACTGTACACGAACGCATCAACCTAGAAGAACTAAATTTGGTGAGCCAAGTGGGATGTGTGTACTGATGATTAGCAACAAGTATCATCAAGATTGGGTGAAACAATATTTGCTGGTATTTCGGAAACTCGTTATTTCTTAGAAGCTTGGCAACCCCTCTCAATGAAAGTGCTTTTCCACAGTCTGTGCCTTGGGCTACATTAAGAGGAAACAAACCATAGAGACAAAACTGAGAACTCCTTTATTTTGTCAAGTTTCAAGGAGCTACTACAAAGCATGTTGGATTTAGATTTCCAAATTCATTTATCTATATTGGAGAGAACAGAGGGAAACCTAAATATAAAAACTGCTACTGTAGACGAACGCTTCAACCTAGAAGAACAAAATTTGGTAAGCCAAGTGGGATTTGTGTACTGATCATTACCACCAAGTATCATCAAGATTGGGTGAAAAAATATTTGCTGGTATTTCGGAAACGCGTTATTTCTTAGAAGCTTGGCAACCCCTCTCAATGAAAGTGCTTTTCCACAGTCTGTGCCTAGGGCTACTTGAAGAGGAAACAAACCATAGAGACAAATCTGAGAACTCCTTTATTTTGTCATGTTTCAAAGAGCTACTACAAACCATGTTGGATTTAGAGTTCCAAATTCATCTATCTGTATAGGAGAGAACAGAGTGAAACCTAAATATAAAAACTGCTACTGTACACGAACGCTTCAACCAAGAAGAACAAAATTTGGTGAGCCAAGTGGGACTTGTGTACTGATCATTACCACCAAGTATCATCAAGATTGGGTGAAAAAATATTTGCTAGTATTTCGGAAACTCGTTATTTCTTAGAAGCTTGGAAACCCCTCTCAATGAAAGTGCTTTTCCACAGTCTGTGCCTTGGGCTACTTGAAGAGGAAACAAACCATAGAGACAAAACTGAGAACTCCTTTATTTTGTCAAGTTTCAAGGAGCTTCTACAAAGCATGTTGGATTTAGAGTTCCAAATTCATCTATCTATATAGGAGAGAACAGAGGGAAACCTAAATATAAAAACTGCTACTGTAGACGAACGCTTCAACCTAGAAGAACAAAATTTGGTAAGCCAAGTGGGATTTGTGTACTGATCATTACCACCAAGTATCATCAAGATTGGGTGAAAAAATATTTGCTGGTATTTCGGAAACTCGTTATTTCTTAGAAGCTTGGCAACCCCTCTCAATGAAAGTGCTATTCCACAGTCTGTGCCTTTTGCTACATTAAGAGGAAACAAACCATAGAGACAAAACTGAGAACTCCTTTATTTTGTCAAGTTTCAAGGAGCTACTACAAAGCATGTTGGATTTAGATTTCCAAATTCATTTATCTATATTGGAGAGAACAGAGGGAAACCTAAATATAAAAACTGCTACTGTAGACGAACGCTTCAACCTAGAAGAACAAAATTTGGTAAGCCAAGTGGGATTTGTGTACTGATCATTACCACCAAGTATCATCAAGATTGGGTGAAAAAATATTTGCTGGTATTTTGGAAACGCGTTATTTCTTAGAAGCTTGGCAACCCCTCTCAATGAAAGTGCTTTTCCACAGTCTGTGCCTAGGGCTACTTGAAGAGGAAACAAACCATAGAGACAAATCTGAGAACTCCTTTATTTTGTCATGTTTCAAAGAGCTACTACAAACCATGTTGGATTTAGAGTTCCAAATTCATCTATCTGTATAGGAGAGAACAGAGTGAAACCTAAATATAAAAACTGCTACTGTACACGAACGCTTCAACCAAGAAGAACAAAATTTGGTGAGCCAAGTGGGACTTGTGTACTGATCATTACCACCAAGTATCATCAAGATTGGGTGAAAAAATATTTGCTAGTATTTCGGAAACTCGTGATTTATTAGAAGCTTGGGAACCACTCTCAATGAAAGTGCTTTTCCACAGTCTGTGCCTAGGGCTACTTGAAGAGGAAACAAACCATAGAGACAAAACTGACAACTCCTTTATTTTGTCAAGTTTCAAAGAGCTACTACAAACCATGTTGGATTTAGAGTTCCAAATTCATCTATCTGTATAGGAGAGAACAGAGGGAAACCTAAATATAAAAAATGCTACTGTACACGAACGCTTCAACCTAGAAGAACAAAATTTTGTGAGCCAAGTGGGATTTGTGTACTTATTATTAGCAACAAGTATCATCAAGATTGGGTGAAAATATATTTATTGGTATTTCGGAAACTCGTGATTTCTTAGAAGCTTGGCAACCCCTCTCAATGAAAGTGCTTTTCCACAGTCTGTGCCTAGGGCTACTTGAAGAGGAAAAAACCATAGCGACAAAACTGAGAACTCCTTTATTTTGTCAAGTTTCAAAGAGCTACTACAAACCATGTTGGATTTAGAGTTCCAAATTCATCTTTCTATATAGGAGAGAACAGAGGGAAACCTAAATATAAAAACTGCTACTGTAGACGAACGCTTCAAAATAGAAGAACAAAATTTGGTGAGCCAAGTAGGATTTGTGTACTGATCATTACCACCAAGTATCATCAAGATGGGGTGAAAAAATATTTGCTGGTATTTCGGAAACTCGTTATTTCGTAGACTTGGCAACCCCTCTAAATGAAAGTGCTTTCCAAAGTCTGTGCCTAGGGCTACTTGAAGAGGAAACAAACCATAGCGACAAAACTGAGAACTCCATTATTTTGTCAAGTTTCAAAGAGCTACTGCAATCCATGTTGGATTTAGAGTTCCAAAATCATCTATCTATATAGGAGAGAACAGAGAGAAACCTAAATATAAAAACTGCTACTGTAGACGAACGCTTCAACCTAGAAGAACAAAATTTGGTGAGCCAAGTGGGATTTGTGTACTGATCATTACCACGAAGTATCATCAAGATTGGGTGAAAAAATATTTGCTGGTATTTCGGAAACTCGTTATTTCTTAGAAGATTGGCAGCCCCTCTCAATGAAAGTGCTTTTCCACAGTCTGTGCCTAGGGCTACTTGAAGAGGAAACAAACCATAGAGACAAATCTGAGAACTCCTTTATTTTGTCAAGTTTCAAAGAGCTACTACAAACCATGTTGGATTTAGAGTTCCAAATTCATCTATCTATACAGGAGAGAACAGAGAGAAACCTAAATATAAAAACTGCTACTGTAGACGAACACTTCAACCTAGAAGAACAAAATTTGGTGAGCCAAGTGGGATTTGTGTACTGATCATTACCACCACGTATCAACAAGATTGTGTGAAAAAATATTTGCTGGTATTTCGGAAACTCGTTATTTCTTAGAACCCTGCAACCAATCTCAATGAAAGTGCTTTCCACAGTCTGTGCCTAGGGCTACTTGAAGAGGAAACAAACCATAGAGACAAAACTGAGAACTCCTTTATTTTGTCAAGTTTCAAAGAGCTACTACAAACCATGTTTGATTTAGAGTTCCAAATTCATCTATCTATACAGGAGAACAGAGGGAAACCTAAATATAAAAACTGCTACTGTACACGAACGCTTCAACCTAGAAGAACAAAATTTGGTGAGCCAAGTGGGATTTGTGTACTGATCATTACCACCACGTATCATCAAGATTGGGTGAAAAAATATTTCCTGGTATTTCGGAAACTTGTTATTTCTTAGAAGCTTGGCAACCCCTCTCAATGAAAGTGCTTTTCCACAGTCTGTGCCTAGGGCTATTTGAAGAGGAAACAAACCATAGAGACAAATCTGAGAACTCCTTTATTTTGTCAAGTTTCAAAGAGCTACTGCAAACCACGTTGGATTTAGAGTTCCAAATTCATCTATCTATATAGGAGAGAACAGAGAGAAACCTAAATATAAAAACTGCTACTGTAGACGAACGCTTCAAACTAGAAGAACAAAATTTGGTGAGCCAAGTGGGATTTGTGTACTGATCATTACCACCACGTATCAACAAGATTGTGTGAAAAAATATTTGCTGGTATTTCGGAAACTCGTTATTTCTTAGAACATTGCAACCCATCTCAATGAAAGTGCTTTCCACAGTCTGTGCCTAGGGCTACTTGAAGAGGAAACAAACCATAGCGAAAAAACTGAGAACTCCTTTTTTTGTCAAGTTTCAAAGAGCTACTACAAACCATGTTGGATTTAGAGTTCCAAATTCATCTTTCTATATAGGAGAGAACAGAGGGAAACCTAAATATAAAAACTGCTACTGTAGACGAACGCTTCAACCTAGAAGAACAAAATTTGGTGAGCCAAGTGGGATTTCTGTACTGATCGTTACCACCAAGTATCATCAAGATTGGGTGAAAAAATATTTGCTGGTATTTCGGAAACTCGTGATTTCTTAGAAGCTTGGGAACCACTCTCAATTAAAGTGCTTTTCCACAGTCTGTGCCTAGGGCTACTTGAAGAGGAAACAAACCATAGCAACAAAACTGAGAACTCCTTTATTTTGTCAAGTTTCAAAGAGCTACTACAAACCATGTTGGATTTAGAGTTCCAAATTTATCTATCTATATGGGAGAGAACAGAGGGAAACCTAAATATAAAAACTGCTACTGTAGACGAACGCTTCAACCTAGAAGAACAAAATTTGGTGAGCCAAGTGGGATTTGTGTACTGATCATTACCACCAAGTATCATCAAGATTGGGTGAAAAAATATTTGCTGGTATTTCGGAAACTCGTTATTTCGTAGACTTGGCAACCCCTCTCAATGAAAGTGCTTTCCAAAGTCTGTGCCTAGGGCTACTTGAAGAAGAAACAAACCATAGAGACAAAACTGAGAACTCCTTTATTTTGTCATGTTTCAAAGAGCTACTACAAACCATGTTGGATTTAGAGTTCCAAATTTATCTATCTATATGGGAGATAACAGAGGGAAACCTAAATATAAAAACTGCTACTGTAGACGAACGCTTCAACCTAGAAGAACAAAATTTGGTGAGCCAAGTGGGATTTGTGTACTGATCATTACCACCAAGTATTATCAAGATTGGGTGAAAAAATATTTGCTGGTATTTCGGAAACTCGTGATTTCTTAGAAGCTTGGCAACCACTCTCAATGAAAGTGCTTTCCACAGTCTGTGCCTAGGGCTACTTGAAGATGAAACAAACCATAGAGACAAAACTGAGAACTCCTTTATTTTGTCAAGTTTCAAAGAGCTACTACAAACCATGTTGGATTTAGAGTTCCAAATTCATCTATCTGTATAGGAGAGAACAGAAGGAAACCTAAATATAAAAACTGCTGCTGTACACGAACGCTTCAACCTAGAAGAACTAAATTTGGTGAGCCAAGTGGGATGTGTGTACTGATGATTAGCAACAAGTATCATCAAGATTGGGTGAAACAATATTTGCTGGTATTTCGGAAACTCGTTATTTCTTAGAAGCTTGGCAAACCCTCTCAATGAAAGTGCTATTCCACAGTCTGTGCCTTTTGCTACATTAAGAGGAAACAAACCATAGAGACAAAACTGAGAACTCCTTTATTTTGTCAAGTTTCAAGGAGCTACTACAAAGCATGTTGGATTTAGATTTCCAAATTCTTTTATCTATATTGGAGAGAACAGAGGGAAACCTAAATATAAAAACTGCTACTGTAGACGAACGCTTCAACCTAGAAGAACAAAATTTGGTAAGCCAAGTGGGATTTGTGTACTGATCATTACCACCAAGTATCATCAAGATTGGGTGAAAAAATATTTGCTGGTATTTTGGAAACGCGTTATTTCTTAGAAGCTTGGCAACCCCTCTCAATGAAAGTGCTTTTCCACAGTCTGTGCCTAGGGCTACTTGAAGAGGAAACAAACCATAGAGACAAATCTGAGAACTCCTTTATTTTGTCATGTTTCAAAGAGCTACTACAAACCATGTTGGATTTAGAGTTCCAAATTCATCTATCTGTATAGGAGAGAACAGAGTGAAACCTAAATATAAAAACTGCTACTGTACACGAACGCTTCAACCAAGAAGAACAAAATTTGGTGAGCCAAGTGGGACTTGTGTACTGATCATTACCACCAAGTATCATCAAGATTGGGTGAAAAAATATTTGCTAGTATTTCGGAAACTCGTGATTTATTAGAAGCTTGGGAACCACTCTCAATGAAAGTGCTTTTCCACAGTCTGTGCCTAGGGCTACTTGAAGAGGAAACAAACCATAGAGACAAAACTGACAACTCCTTTATTTTGTCAAGTTTCAAAGAGCTACTACAAACCATGTTGGATTTAGAGTTCCAAATTCATCTATCTGTATAGGAGAGAACAGAGGGAAACCTAAATATAAAAAATGCTACTGTACACGAACGCTTCAACCTAGAAGAACTAAATTTGGTGAGCCAAGTGGGATTTGTGTACTGATTATTAGCAACAAGTATCATCAAGATTGGGTGAAAATATATTTATTGGTATTTCGGAAACTCGTGATTTCTTAGAAGCTTGGCAACCCCTCTCAATGAAAGTGCTTTTCCACAGTCTGTGCCTAGGGCTACTTGAAGAGGAAAAAACCATAGCGACAAAACTGAGAACTCCTTTATTTTGTCAAGTTTCAAAGAGCTACTACAAACCATGTTGGATTTAGAGTTCCAAATTCATCTTTCTATATAGGAGAGAACAGAGGGAAACCTAAATATAAAAACTGCTACTGTAGACGAACGCTTCAAAATAGAAGAACAAAATTTGGTGAGCCAAGTAGGATTTGTGTACTGATCATTACCACCAAGTATCATCAAGATGGGGTGAAAAAATATTTGCTGGTATTTCGGAAACTCGTTATTTCGTAGACTTGGCAACCCCTCTAAATGAAAGTGCTTTCCAAAGTCTGTGGCCTAGGGCTACTTGAAGAGGAAACAAACCATAGCGACAAAACTGAGAACTCCATTATTTTGTCAAGTTTCAAAGAGCTACCTGCAATCCATGTTGGATTTAGAGTTCCAAAATCATCTATCTATATAGGAGAGAACAGAGAGAAACCTAAATATAAAAACTGCTACTGTAGACGAACGCTTCAACCTAGAAGAACAAAATTGGTGAGCCAAGTGGGATTTGTGTACTGATCATTACCACGAAGTATCATCAAGATTGGGTGAAAAAATATTTGCTGGTATTTCGGAAACTCGTTATTTCTTAGAAGATTGGCAGCCCCTCTCAATGAAAGTGCTTTTCCACAGTCTGTGCCTAGGGCTACTTGAAGAGGAAAACAAACCATAGAGACAAATCTGAGAACTCCTTTATTTTGTCAAGTTTTAAAGATCTACTACAACCATGTTGGATTTAGAGTTCCAAATTCATCTATTCTATACAGGAGAGAACAGAGAGAAACCTAAATAATAAAAACTGCTACTGTAGACGAACACTTCAACCTAGAAGAACAAAATTTGGTGAGCCAAGTGGGATTTGTGTACTGATCATTACCACCACGTATCAACAAGATTGTGTGAAAAAATATTTGCTGGTGTATTTCGGATACTCGTTATTTCTTAGAACCCTGCAACCAATCTCAATGAAAGTGCTTTCCACAGTCTGTGCCTAGGCTACTTGAAGAGGAAACAAACCATAGAGACAAAACTGAGAACTCCTTTATTTTGTCAAGTTTCAAAGAGCTACTACAAACCATGTTTGATTTAGAGTTCCAAATTCATCTATCTATACAGGAGAACAGAGGGAAACCTAAATATAAAAACTGCTACTGTACACGAACGCTTCAACCTAGAAGAACAAAATTTGGTGAGCCAAGTGGGATTTGTGTACTGATCATTACCACCACGTATCATCAAGATTGGGTGAAAAATATTTCCTGGTATTTCGGAAACTTGTTATTTCTTAGAAGCTTGGCAACCCCTCTCAATGAAAGTGCTTTTCCACAGTCTGTGCCTAGGGCTATTTGAAGAGGAAACAAACCATAGAGACAAATCTGAGAACTCCTTTATTTTGTCAAGTTTCAAAGAGCTACTGCAAACACGTTGGATTTAGAGTTCCAAATTCATCTATCTATATAGGAGAGAACAGAGAGAACCTAAATATAAAAACTGCTACTGTAGACGAACGCTTCAAACTAGAAGAACAAAATTTGGTGAGCCAAGTGGGATTTGTGTACTGATCATTACCACCACGTATCAACAAGATTGTGTGAAAAATATTTGCTGGTATTTCGGAAACTCGTTATTTCTTAGAACATTGCAACCCATCTCAATGAAGTGCTTTCCACAGTCTGTGCCTAGGGCTACTTGAAGAGGAAACAAACCATAGCAACAAAACTGAGAACTCCTTTATTTTGTCAAGTTTCAAAGAGCTACTACAAACCATGTTGGATTTAGAGTTCCAAATTTATCTATCTTATATGGTGAGAGAAACAAGAGGGAAACCTAAA
>NW_027513998.1:56491-108474 GCF_048772815.1 Callospermophilus lateralis
AAAGAGTATCTGCTCGTATTTCGGAAACTCGTAATTTCTTGGAAGCTTGGCAACTCCATTCAATGAAAGTGCTTTTCCACAGTCTCTGCTTAGGGTACTTGAAGAGGAAACAAATCACAGAGACAAAACTGAGAACTACTTTTTTTTGTAAGTTTCAAAGAGCTACTACAAACCATGTTGAATTTAGAGTTCCAAAATTAGCTATCTATATAAGAGAAAACAGAGAGAAACCTAAAAATATAAAATGCTACTGTAAACGAACACTTTAAACTAGAATAACAAAATTTGGTGAGTCAAGTGGGATTTCTGTACCGATCATTAACACCAAGTATCATCAAGATTGGTTGAAAAAATATTTGCTGGTATTTCGGCAACTCGTTATTTCTTGGGAGCTTGGCAACCCCTTTCAATAAAAGTGCTTTTCCACAGTCTGTGCATAGGGCTACTTGAAGGGGAAAAAACCATGGAGACAATACTGAGAACTACTTTATTTTTTCAAGTTTCAAAGAGCTACTACAAACCATGTTGGATTTAGAGTTCCAAAATCATCTATCTATATAGAAGAAAGCAGAGTGAAACCTAATATTAAAACTGGTACTGTAGACGAACGCTTCAACCTAGAAAAACAAAATTTGGTGAGCCAAATGAGATTGGTGTACTGATCATTATTTCCAAGTATCATCAAGATTGGGTGAAAAAATATTTGCTGGTATTTCGGAAACTCGTTATTTCTTAGAAGCTTGGCAACCCCTCTCAAAGAAAGTGCTTTTCCACAGTGTGTGCCTAGGGGTACTTGAAGAGGAAACAAACCATAGAGACAAAACTGAGAACTCCTTTAGTTTGTCAAGTTTCAAAGAGCTACTACAAACCATGTTGGATTTAGAGTTCTAAATTCATCTATCTATATAGGAGAGAACAGAGGGAAACCTCAATATAAAAACGACTACTGTAGACGAACGCTTCAACCTAGAAGAACAAAATTTGGTGAGCCATGTGGGATTTGTGTACTTGTCATTACCACCACGTATCATCCAGATTGGGTGAAAAAATATTTGCTGGTATTTCGGAAACTCGTAATTTCTTGGAAGCTTGGCAACCCCTTTCAATGAAAGTGCTTTTCCACAGTCTCTGCTTAGAGCTACTTGAATAGAAAACAAACCATATAGACAAACTGAGAAGTACTTTTTTTTTGTCAAGTTTCAAAGAGCGACTGCAAACCATGTTGGATTTAGAGTTCCAAATTCATCTATCTATATATGAGAGAACAGAGGGAAACCTGAGAGTATAAACTGCTACTGTAAACGAAGGCTTCAAACTAAAAGACCAAAATTTTGGTGAGTCTTTGGGATTTGTGTACCGATCATTAAAACCAAGTATCATCAAGATTGGGTGAAAAAATACATGCTGGTATTTCTGAAACTCGAAATTTCTTGGAAGCTTGCAACCCCTTTCAATGAAAGTGCTTTTCCACAGTCTCTCCTTAGGGCTACTTGAAGAGGAAACAAATTATAGAGACAAAACTGAGAACTCCTTTATTTTGTCAAGTTTCAAAGAGCGACTGCAAACCATGTTGGATTTAGAGTTCCAAATTCATCTATCTATATAGGAGAGAACAGAGTGAAACCTAAAAATAAAAACTGCTACTTGAAACGAACGCTTCAACCAAGAAGAACAAAATTTGGTGAGCCAAGTGGGATTTGTGTACCGATCATTACCACCACGTAACATCCATATTGGGTGAAAAAATATTTGCTGGTATTTCGGAAACTCCTAATTTCTTGGAAGCTTTGCAAACCCTTTCAATGAAAGTGCTTTTCCACAGTCTCTGCTTAGGGCTACTTTATGAGGAAACAAATCATAGAGAGAAAACAGAGAATTCCTTTATTTTGTCAAGTTTCAAAGAGCTACTGCAAACCACGTTGGATTTAGAGTTCCAAATTCATCTATCTACATAGGAGAGAACAGACTGAAACCTCAACATAAAAACTGCTACTGTAGACGAACGCTTCAACCTAGAAGAACAAAGTTTTGTGAGCCAAGTGTGATTTGTGTACTGATCATTACCACCAAGAAACATCAAGATTGGGTGAAAAAATATTTGCTGGTATTTCGGAAACTCGTTATTTCTTAGAAGCTTGGCAACCCCTCTCAATGAAAGTGCTTTTCCACAGTCTCTGCCAAGGGCTACTTGAAGAGGAAACAAACCAAAGAGACAAAACTGAGAACTACTTTATTTTGTCAAGTTTCAAAGAGCTACTACAAACCATTTTGGATTTAGAGTTCCAAATTCATCTATCTATATAGGAGAGAACAGAGTGAAACCAAAAATAAAAACTGCAACTGTAAACGAACGTTTCCTCCTAGAAGAACAAAATTTGGTGAGCCAAGTGGGATTTGTGTACTTGTCATTACCACCACGTATCATCAAGATTGGGTGAAAAAATATTTGCTGGTAATTCGGAAACTCGTAATTTCTTTGAAGCTTGGCAACCCCTTTCAATGAAAGTGCTTTTCCACAGTCTCTGCTTAATGCTACTTGAAGATGAAACAAACCATAGAGACAAACTGAGAAGTACTTTTTTTTTGTCAAGTTTCAAAGAGCGACTACAAACCATGTTGGATTTAGAGTTCCAAATTCATCTATCTATATAGGAGAGAACAGAGGGAAACCTAAATATAAAAACGCCTACTGTAGATGAACGCTTCAACCTAGAAGAAAATAATTTAGTGAGCCAAGTGGGATTTGTGTACTTGTCATTAGCACCACGTATCATCAAGTTTGGGTGAAAAAATATTTGCTGGTATTTCGAAAACTCGTTAT
Organism: Callospermophilus lateralis; assembly: GCF_048772815.1. NCBI lineage: Eukaryota > Metazoa > Chordata > Mammalia > Rodentia > Sciuridae > Callospermophilus > Callospermophilus lateralis. The sequence goes on from NW_027513998.1 coordinate 59,313, forward strand.
TTCTTTGAAGCTTGGCAACCCCTCTCAATTAAAGTGCTTTTCCACAGTCTGTGCCTAGGGCTACTTGAAGAGGAAACAACCCATGGAGACAAAACTGAGAATGCCTTTATTTTGCCAAGTTTCAAAGAGCTACTACAAACCATGTTGGATTTAGAGTTCCAAATTCATCTATCTATATAGGAGAGAACAATGTGAAACCTAAAAATAAAAACTGCTACTTTAAACGAACGCTTCAACCTTGAAGAACAAAATTTGGTGAGCCAAGTGAGATTTGTGTACTTTTCATACCACCACGTATCATCAAGATTGGGTGAAAAAGTATTTGCTGGTATTTCGGAAACTCGTAATTTTTTGGAAGCTTGGCAACTCCTTTCAATGAAACGGCTTTTCCACAGTCTCTGCTTAGGGCTATTTGAAGAGTAAACAAATCATAGACACAAAAATGAGAACTCCTTTATATTGTCAAGTTTCAGAGAGCTACTACAAACCATGTTGGATTTAGAGTTCCAAATTCATCTATCTATATTGGAGAGAACAGAGGGAAACCTAAAAATATAAACTGCTACTGTGAACGAACGCTTCAACCTAGAAGAACAAAATGTGATGAGTCAAGTGGGATTTGTGTACCGATCATTACCACCCAGTATCATCAAGATTGGGTGAAAAAATATTTGCTGGTATTTTGGAAACTCGTTATTTCTTGGAAGCTTGGCAACCCCTTTCAATGAAAGTGCTTTTCCACAGTCTCTGCTTTGGTCTACTTGAAGAAGAAACAAATCATAGAGACAAAACTGAGAACTCCTTTGTTTTGTCAAGTTTCAAATAGCGACTACAAACCATGTTCGATTTAGAGTTCCTAATTCATCTATCTATATATGAGAGAACAGAGGGAAACCTAAAATATAAACTGCTACTGTAAAAGAACGCTTCAACTTAGAAGAACAAAATTTGGTGAGTCAAGTTGGCTTTGAGTACCGATCATTACCACCAAGTATCATCAAGATTGGGTGAATAAATATTTGCTGGCAATTTTTAAACTCGTTATTTCTTGGAAGCTTGGCATCCCCTTTCTATGAAAGTGATTTTCCACAGTCTGTGCCTAGGGCTACTTGAAGAGGAAACAAATCATAGAGACAAAACTGAGAACTCCTTTATTTTGTCAAGTTTCAAAGAGCTACTACAAACCATGTTCGATTTAGAGATCCAAATTCAGCTATCTATATAGGAGAGAAAAGAGGGAAACCTAAAAATATAAACTGCTACTGTAAACGAACGCTTCAACCTAGAAGAACAAAATTTGGTGAGCCAATTGGGAAATGTGTACTTGTCATTACTACCAGGTATCATCAAGACTGGGTGAAAAAATATTTGCTGGTATTTCGGAAACTCGTAATTTCTTGGAAGCTTGGCAACCCCTTTCAATGAAAGTGCTTTTCCACAGTTTCTGCTTAGGGCTACTTGAAGAGGAAACAAATCATAGAGACAAAACTGAGAACTACTTTATTTTGTCAAGTTTCAAAGAGCTACTACAAACCATGTTGGATTTAATGTTCCAAATTCATCTATCTATATGGGAGAGAACAGAGTGAAACCTAAAAATAAAAACTGCTACTGTAAACGAACGCTTCAACCTAGAAGAGCACAATTTGGTGAGCCAAGTGGCATTTGTGTACTGATCATTACCACCACGTATCATCAAGATTGCGTGAAAAAATATTTGCTGGTATTTCGGAAAATCGTTATTTCTTAGAAGCCTGGCAACCCCTCTCAATGAATGTGCTTTTCCCCAGTCTGTGCCTAGGGCCATTTGAAGAGGAAACAAACCATAGAGAAAAAACTGAGAACTTTTTTATTTTGTCAAGTTTAAAAGAGCTACTACAAACCATGTTGGATTTAGAGTTCCAAATTCATCTATCTATACAGGAGAGAGCAGAGTGAAAAGTAAAAACAAAAACTGCTACTGTAAACGAACGCTTCAACCTACAAGAACAAAATTTGGTGAGCCAAGTGGGATTTGTGTACTTGTCATTACCACCAAGTATCATCATATTGGGGGAAAAAATATTTTCTGGTATTTCGGAAACCCGTAATTTCTTGGAAGCTTGGCAACCCCTTTCAATGGAAGTGCTTTTCCACAGTCTCTGCATGGGCTACTTGAAGAGAAAACAAATCATAGAGTCAAAACTGAGAACTCCTTTATTTTTTAAAGTTTCAAAGAGCTACTACAAACCATGTTGGATTTAGAGTTCCAAATTCATCTAACTATATGGGAGAGAACAGAGTGAAACCTAAAAATAAAAACTGCTACTGTAAACGAACGATTCAACCAAGAAGAGCACAATTTGGTGAGCCAAGTGACATTTGTGTACTGACCATTACCACCACGTATCATCCAGATTCGAAGAAAAAATATTTGCTGGTATTACGGAATCTGGTTATTTCTTAGAAGCTTGGCAACCCCTCTCAATGAATGTGCTTTTCCCCAGTCTGTGCCTAGGGCCATATGAAGAGGAAACAAACCATAGAGAAAAAACTGAGAACTTTTTTATTTTGTCAAGTTTAAAAGAGCTACTACAAACTATGTTGGATTTAGAGTTCCAAATTCATCTATCTATATAGGAGAGAACAGAGGGAAACCTAAAAATAAAAACTGCTACTGTAAACGACCGCTTCAACCTAGAAGAGCAAAATTTGGTGAGCCATGTGGGATTTGTGTACTTGTCATTACCACCAAGTATCATGAAGATTGGGTGAAAAAATATTTGCTGGTATTTCGCAAACCCATAATTTCTTGGGAGCTTGTCAAATCCTTTCAATGAAAGTGCTTTCCACAGTCTCTGCTTAGGGCTACTTGAAGAGGAAACAAATCATAGAGACAAAAGTGAGAACTCCTTTATTTTGTCAAGTTTCAAAGAGCTACTACAAACCATGTTGGATTTAGAGTTCCAAATTCATCTATCTATATAAAGAGAACAGAGTGAAATCTAAAAATTAAAAACTGCTACTATAAACGAACACTTCAACATAGAAGAACAAAATTTGGTGAGCCACGTGGGATTTGTGTACTTGTCATTAACACCACGTATCATCAAGATTGGGTGAAAAAAATATTTGCTGGTATTTCGGAAAATCGTTATTTCTTAGAAGCCTGGCAACCCCTCTCAATGAAAGTGCTTTTGAAATGTCTGTGCCTAGGGCTACTTGAAGAGGAAACAAAATTTAGGACAAAACTGAGAACTCCTTCATTTTCTCAAGTTTCAAAGAGCTACTACAAACCATGTTGGATTTAGTGTTCCAAATTCATCTATCTATATAAAGAGAACAGAGTGAAACCTAAAAATTAAAAACTGCTACTATAAACGAACACTTCAACCTAGAAGAACACAATTTGGTGAGCCAAGTGGTATTTGTGTACTGATCATTACCACCACGTATCATCAGGATTGGGTGAAAAAATATTTGTTGGTATTTCAGTAACTCGTTATTTCTTAGAAGTTTCGCAACCCCTCTCAATGAATGTACTTTTCCCCAGTTGTGCCTAGGTCTATTTGAAGAGGAAACAAACCATAGAGACAAAACTAAGAACATTTTATTTTGTCAAGTTTCAAAGAGCTACTACAAACCATGTTGGATTTAGAGTTCCAAATTCATCTATCTATATGGGAGAGAACAGAAGGAAACCTAAAAATGAAAACTGCTTTTGTAAACGAACGCTTCAAAGTAGAAGAGCAAAATTTGGTGAGCCAAGTGGGATTTGTGTACTTGTAATTACCACGAAGTATTATCAAGATTGGGAGAAATAATATTTCCTGGTATTTCGGAAACCCGTAATTTTTTGTTAGCTTGGGAAACCCTTTCAATGAAAGTTCTTTTCCACAGTCTCTGCTTAGGGCTACTTGAAGAGGAAACAAATCATAGAGATAAAACTGAGAACTCCTTTATTTTGTCTAGTTTCAAAGAGCTACTATAAACCATGTTGGATTTAGAGTTCCAAATTCATCTATCTATATAGGAGAGAACAGAGGGACACCTAAAAATATAAACTGCAACTGTAAACGAGCACTTCAACTTAGAAGAACCAAACGTGGTGAGTCAAGTGGTATTTGTGTACTGATCATTACCACCAGTATCATCAAGATTGGGTAAAAAAATAGTTGCTGGTATTTTTTAAAGTCGTTATTTCTTAGAAGCTTGGCAACAACTCTCAATGAAAGTGCTTTTCCGCAGTCTGTTCCTAGGGCTACTTGAAGACGAAACAAACCATAGAGACAAAACTGAGAACTCTTTTATTTTGTCAAGTATCAAAGACCTACTACAAACCATGTTGGATTTAGAGTTCCAAATTCATCTATCTATATAAGAGAGAACAGAGTGAAACGTAAATATAAAAATTGCTACTGTAGACGAACGCTTCAACCTAGAAGAACAAAGTTTTTTGAGCCAAGTGAGATTTGTGTATTGATTATTACCACCAAGTATCATCAAGATTGGTTGAAAAAATATTTGCTGGTATTTCGGAAACTCATTATTTCTTAGAAGTTTGGGAAACCCTCTCAATGAAAGAGCTTTTCCACAGTCTGTGCCTAGGGCTACTTGAAGAGGAAACAAACCATAGAGACAAAAATGAGAACTCCTTTATATTGTCAAGTTTCAAAGTGGTACTAGAAACCATGTTGGATTTAGAGTTCCAAATTCATCTATCTCTATAGGAGAGAACAGTGGGAAACCTAAAAATAAAAACTGCTACTGTAAACGAACGCGTCAACCTAGAAGAACAAAATTTGGTGAGCCAAGTGGGATTTGTGTACTTGTCAATACCACCACGTATCATCAAGATTGCGTGAAACAGTATTTGCTGGTATTTCGGAAACTAGTAATTTCTTGGAAGCTTTGCAACTACTTTAAATGAAAGTTCTTTTCCACAGTCTCTGCTTAGGGTTACTTGAAGAGAAAACAAATCATACAGACAAAACTGAGAACTCCTTTATTTTCTCAAGTTTCAAAGAGCTACTACAAACCATGTTGGATTTAGAGTTCCAAATTCATCTATCTATATAAAAAAGAACAGAGTGTAACCTAAAAATAAAAAACTGCTACTGTAAACGAACGCTTCAACCTAGAAGAATAAAATTTGGTGAGCCAAGTGGGATTTGTGTACTTGTCATTACCACCAAGTATCATCAAGATTGCGTGAAACAGTATTTGCTGGTATTTCGGAAACCCGTAATTTCTTGGAAGTTGGCAACCCCTTTCAATGGAGGTGCTTTTCCACAGTCTCTGTCTGGGCTAATTGAAGAGGAAACGAATCATAGAGACAAAACTGAGCACTACTTTTTTTGTCAAGTTTCAAAGAGCTACTACAAACCATGTTGGATTTAGAGTTCCAAATTCATCTATCTATATAGGAGAGAACAGAGAGAAACCTAAAAATAAAAAATGCTACTGTAAACGAACGCTTCAACCTAGAAGAACAAAATTTGGTTAGCCAAGTGGGATTTGTGAACTTGTCATTACCACCAAGTATCATCAAGATTGGGTGAAAAAATATTTGCTGGTATTTCTCAAACCCGTAATTTATTGGGAGCTTGGGAGAGCCTTTCAATGAAAGTGCTTTTCCACAGTCTCTGCTTAGGGCTACTTGAAGAGGAAACAAATCATAGAGACAAAACTGAGAACTCCTTTATTTTGTCAAGTGTAAAAGAGCTACTACAAACGATGTTGGATTTAGAGTTCCAAATTCATCTATCTATATAGGACAGAACAGAGGGAAACCTAAAAATATAAACTGCTACTGTAAACGAACGCTTCAACCTAGAAGAACACTATTTGGTGAGCCAATTGGGATTTGTGTACTGATCATTACCAAAACGTATCATCAAGATTGCGTGAAAAAATATTTAATGGTATTTCAGAAACTCGTTATTTCTTAGAAGCTTTTCAACCCCTCTCAATGAATGTGCTTTTCCCCAGTCTGTGCCAAGGCTATTTGAAGAGGAAACAAACCATAGAGACAAAACTGAGAACATTTTTATTTTGTCAAGTTTCAAAGAGCTACTACAAACCCTGTTGGATTTAGAGTTCCAAATTTATCTATCTATATGGGAGAGAACAGAGGGAAACCTAAAAATGAAAACTGCTCTTGTAAACGAACGCTTCAAAGTAGAAGAGCAAAATTTGGTGAGACAAGTGGCATTTGTGTACTTGTAATTACCACCAAGTATCATCAAGATTGGGTGAAAAAATATTTCCTGGTATTTCGGAAAACCGTAATTTTTTGTTAGCTTTGGAAACCCTTTCAATGAAAGTGCTTTTTCACAGTCTCTGCTTAGGGCTACTTGAAGAGGAAACAAATCATAGAGATAAAACTGAGAACTCCTTTATTTTGTCAAGTTTCAAAGAGCTACTACAAAACCATGTTGGATTTAGAGTTCCAAATTCATCTATCTATATAGGAGAGAACAGAGGGACACCTAAAAATATAAACTGCAACTGTAAACGAACGCTTCAACGTAGAAAAACCAAACTTGGTGAGTCAAGTAGGATTTGTGTACTGATCATTACCACCATGTATCATCAAGATTGGGTAAAAAATATTTGCTGGTGTTTCGGAAATTCGTTATTTAGTAGAAGCTTGGCAACCCCTTGCATTGAAAGTGCTCTTCCACACTTTGTGCATATGGCTACTTGAAGAGGAAACAAACCTTAGCGATAAAACTGAGAACTCCTTTATTTTCTCAAGTTACAAACAGGTACTACAAACTATGTTGGATTTAGACTTCCCAATTCATCTATCTATATAAGAGAGAACAGAGTGAAACCTAAATATAAAAACTGCTACTGTAGACGAACGCTTAAACTTAGAAGACCCAAATTTGGTTGGCCCTGTGGGATTTGTGTACTGATCATTACCACCAAGTATCATCAAGATTGGGTGAAAAAATATTTGCTGGTATTTCGGAAACTCGTTATTCCTTGGAAGCTTGGCAACCCCTTTCAATGAAAGTGAATTTCCACAGTCTGTGCCTAGGGCTACTTGAAGAGGAAACAAACCATAGAGACAATACTCAGACTCCTGTATTTTGTCAAGTTTCAAAGAACTACTACAAACCATGTTGGATTTAGAGTTCCAAATTCATCTATCAATATAGAAGATAACAGAGTGAAACCTAAATATAAAAACTGCTACTATAGACGAACGCTTCAACCTTGAAGAACAAAATTTGGTGAGCCAAGGGGGATTGGTGTACCGACGATTACCCCCAAGTACCATCAAGATTGGGTGAAAAAATATTTGCCAGTATTTCAGAAACTCGTTATTTCTTAGAAGCTTGGCAACCCCTCTCAATGAAAGTGCTTTTCCACAGTCTCTGCTTAGGGCTACATGAAGAGGAAACAAATCATAGAGACAAAACTGAGAACTACTTTTTTTTTGTCAAGTTTCAAAGCGCTACTACAAACGATGTTGGATTTAGAGTTCCAAATTCATCTATCTATATAGTAGAGAACAAAGTGAAACCTAAAAATAAAAACTGCTACTCTAAACGAACGCTTCAACCTAGAAGAACAAAATTTGGTGAGTCAAGTGGGATTTGTGTACGTGTCATTATCACCACGTATCATCAAGATTGGGTGAAAAAGTGTTTGCTGGTATTTCGGAAACTCCTAATTTCTTGGAAGCTAGGGAACTCCTTTCAATGAAAGTGCTTTTCAACAGTCTCTGCTTATGGCTACTTGAAGAGAAAACAAATCATAGAGACAAAACAGAGAACTCCTTTATTTTATCAATTTTCAAAGAGCTACTGCAAACCATGTTGGATTTACTGTTCCAAATTCATCTATCGATATAGGAGAGAAGAGAGTGAAACCTAAATATAAAAACTGCTACTGTAGACGAACGCTTCAACCTAGAAGAACAAAATTTGTTGAGCCAAGTGCGATTTGTGGACTTATCATTACCACCAAGTAACATCAAGATTGGGTGAAAAAATATTTGCTGGTATTTTGGAAACTCGTTATATCTTGTAAGCTTGGCAACCCCTTTCAATGAAAGTGCATTTCCTCAGTCTGTGCATAGGGCTACTTGAAGAGGAAAAAAACCATAGAGACAAAACTGAGAACTCCTTTATTTTGTCAAGTTTCAAACAGCTACTACAAACCATGTTGAATTTAGAGTTCCAAATTCATCTATCTATATATGAGAGAACAGAGTGAAACCAAAATATAAAAACTGCTACTGTAGATGAACACTTAAGCCTAGAAGAAGAAAATTTGGTGGGCCAAGTGGGATTTGTATACTGATCATTACCACCAAGCATCATCAAGATTGGGTGAAAAAATATTTGCTTTATTTTGGAAACTCTTTATTTCTTAGAAGCTAGGCAACCCCTCTCAATGAAAGTGCTTTTCCACAGTCTGTGCCTAGGGCTACTTGAAGAGGTAACAATCCATAGAGAGAAAACTGAGAACTCCTTTATTTTGTCAAGTTTCAAGGAGCTACTTCAAACCATGTTGGATTAAGAGTTCCAAATTCATCTATCTATATAGGAGAGAACGAAGTGAAACCTAAAAATGAAAACTGCTACTCTAAACGAACGCTTCAACCTAGAAGAACAAAATTTGGTGAGCCAAGTGGGATTTGTGTACTGATCATTACCACCAAGTATCATCAAGATTGGGTGAAAAAATAGTTGCTGCTATTTCGGAAACTCGTTATTTCTTAGAAGCTTGACAACCCCTCTCAATGAAAATGCTTTTCCACATTCTGTGTCTAGGGCTAATTGAAGAGGTAACAAACCATAGAGACAACTGAGATCTCCTTTATTTTGTCAGGTTTCAAAGAGCTACTACAAACCATGTGGGATTTAGAGTTCCAAATTAATCTATCTATGTATTAGAGAACAGAGGGAAACCTAACAATATAAACTGCTACTGTAAACTAACGCTTCAACCTAGAAGAACAAAATTTGGTGAATCAAGTGGGATTTCTGTATCGATCATTAGCACCAAGTATCATCAAGATTGGGTGAAAAAATATTTGCTGATATTTCGGAAACTCGTTATTTCTTGGAAGCTTGGCAACCCCTTTCAATGAAAGTGCTTTTCCACAGTCTGTTCCTAGGGCTACTTGAAGAGGAAACAAACCATAGTGGCAATACTGAGAACGACTTTATTTTGTCAAATTTCAAAACGCTACTACAAACCATGTTGGATTAATAGTTCCATATTCATCTATCAATATAAGAGAGAACAAAGTGAAACCTAAAAACAAAAACTGCTACTGTAAACGAATGCTTCAACCTAGAAGAACAAAATTTGGTGAGCCAAGTGGGATTTGTGTAGTCGTCATTACCACCACGTATCATCAAGATTGGGTGAAACAGTATTTGCTGGTATTTCGGAAACTCGTAATTTCTTGGAAGCTTGGCAACTCCTTTCAATGAAAGTGCTTTTCCACAGACTCTGCTTAGGGCTACTTGAAGAGAAAACAAATCATAGAGACAAAACTGGGAACTACTTTTTATTGTCGAGTTTCAAAGAGCTACTACAAACCATGTTGGATTTAGAGTTCCAAATTCATCTATCTATATAGGAGAGAACAGAGTGAAACCTAAAAATAAAAACTGCTACTGTAAGCGAACGCTTCAACCTAGAAGAATACAGTTTGGTGAGCCAAGTGGGATTTGTGTACTGATCATTACCACCACGTATCATCAAGATTGCGTGAAAAAAATTTGCTGGTATTTCGGAAACTCGTTATTTCTCAGAAGCTTGGCAACCCCTCTAAATGAAAGTGCTTTGCCACAGTCTGTGCCTAGTGCTACTTGAAGAAGAAACAATGCATAAAGACAAAACTGAGAACTCCTTTATTTTGTCAAGTTTCAAAGAGCTACTACAAACCATGTTGGATTTAGAGTTCCAAATTCATCCATCTATATAGGAGAGAACAGAGTGAAACCTAAAATTAAAAACTGCTACTGTAAACGAACGCTTCAACCTAGAAGAACAAAATTTGGTGAGCCAAGTGGGATTTTTGTACTGATCATTACCACCACGTATCATCAAGATTGGGTGAAAAAATAGTTGCTGCTATTTCGGAAACTCGTTATTTCTTAGAAGCTTGGCAACCCCTCTCAATGAAAATGCTTTTCCACATTCTGTGTCTATGGCTACTTGAAGAGGTAACAAACCATAGAGACAACTGAGATCTCCTTTATTTTGTCAGGTTTCAAAGAGCTACTACAAACCATGTTGGATTTAGAGTTCCAAATTAATCTATCTATATAGGAGAGAACAGAGGGAAACCTAAAAATAAAAACTGCTACTGTAAACTAACGCTTCAACCTAGATGAACAAAATTTGGTGAATCAAGTGGGATTTCTGTATCGATCATTAGCACCAAGTATCATCAAGATTGGGTGAAAAAATATTTGCTGATATTTCGGAAACTCGTTATTTCTTGGAAGCTTGGCAACCCCTTTCAATGAAAGTGCTTTTCCACAGTCTGTTCCTAGGGCTACTTGAAGAGGAAACAAACCATAGAGGCAATACTGAGAACGACTTTATTTTGTCAAATTTCAAAAAGCTACTACAAACCATGTTGGATTAAGAGTTCCATATTCATCTATCAATATAAGAGAGAACAGAGTGAAACCTAAAAACAAAAACTGCTACTGTAAACGAATGCTTCAACCTAGAAGAACAAAATTTGGTGAGCCAAGTGGGATTTGTGTACTCGTCATTACCACCACGTATCATCAAGATTGGGTGAAACAGTATTTGCTGGTATTTCGGAAACTCGTAATTTCTTGGAAGCTTGGCAACTCCTTTCAATGAAAGTGATTTTCCACAGTCTCTGCTTAGGTCTACTTGAAGAGAAAACAAATCATAGAGACAAAACTGGGAACTACTTTTTATTGTCGAGTTTCAAAGAGCTACTACAAACCATGTTGGATTTAGAGTTCCAAATTCATCTATCTATATAGGAGAGAACAGAGTGAAACCTAAAAATAAAAACTGCTACTGTAAACGAACGCTTCAACCTAGAAGAATACAGTTTGGTGAGCCAAGTGGGATTTGTGTACTGATCATTACCACCACGTATCATCAAGATTGCGTGAAAAAATATTTGCTGGTATTTCGGAAACTCGTTATTTCTTAGAATTGGCAACCCCTCTAAATGAAAGTGCTTTGCCACAGTCTGTGCCTAGTGCTACTTGAAGAAAAAACAATGCATAAAGACAAAACTGAGAACTCCTTTATTTTGTAAAGTTTCAAAGAGCTACTACAAACCATGTTGGATTTAGAGTTCCAAATTCATCTATCTATATAGGAGAGAACAGAGGGAAACCTAAAAATATAAACTGCTACTGTAGACTAACGCTTCAACCTAGAAGAACAAAATTTGGTGAGTCAAGTGGGATTTGTGTACCGATCATTACCAGCAAGTATCATCAAGATTGGGTGAAAAAATATTTGCTGGTATTTCGGAAACTCGTTATTTCTTTTAAGCTTGGCAACCCCTTTAAATGAACGTGCTTTTCCACAGTCTTTGCCTAGGGCTACTTGAAGAGGAAACAAACAATAGAGACAATACTGAGAACGACTTTATTTTGTCAATTTTCAAAGAGATACTACAAACCATGTTGGATTGATAGTTCCAAATTCATCTATCTATATAGGAGAGAACAAAGTGAAACCTAAAAATAAAAACTGCTACTGTAAACGAACGCTTCAACCTAGAAGAACAAAATTTGGTGAGCCAAGTGGGATTTGTGTACTGATCATTACCACCACGTATCATCAAGATTGCGTGAAAAAATGTTTGCTGGTATTTCAGAAAATCGTTTTTTCTTAGAAGCTTGGCACCCCTCTCAATGAAAGTGCTTTTCCACAGTCTGTGCCTAGGGCTACTTGAAGAGGAAACGAACCATAGAGACAAAACTGAGAACTCCTTTATTTTATGAAGTTTCAAAGAGGTACTACAAACCATGTTGAATTTAGAGTTCCAAATTAATCTATCATTATAGGAGAGACATGAGAGAAACCTAAGAATAAAAACTGCTATTGTAAACCAACGCTTCAAACTAGAAGAACTAAATTTGGTGAGCCAACTGGGATTTGTGTACTTGTCAAGCATCATCAAGACTGGGTGAAAAAATATTTGCTGGTATTTCGGAAACTCGTTATTTCTTAGAAGCCTGGCAACCCCTTAAAATGAACGTGCTCTTCCACAGTTTGTGCCTAGGGCTACTGGAATAGGAAACAAACCATAGAGACAAAACTGAGAACTCCTTAATTTTCTCAAGTTTCAAAGAGCTACTACAAACCATGTTGGATTTAGAATTCCAAATTCATCTATCTATATAGGAGAGAACAGAGTGTAACATAAAAATAAAAACTGCTACTGTAAACGAACGCTTCAACCTAGAAAAAAAAAATTTGGTGAGCCAAGTGTGATTTGTGTACTTGTCATTACCACCACGTATAATCAAGATTGGGTTAAACAGTATTTGCTGGTATTTCAGAAACTCGTAATTTCTTGGAAGCTTGGCAACTCCATTCAATGAAAGTGCTTTTCCACAGTCTCTGCTTAGGGCTACTTGAAGAGAAAACAAATCATAGAGACAAAAGGGGAACTACTTTTTTTTGTCAAGTTGCAAAGCGCTACTACAAACCATGCTGGATTTAGAGTTTCAAATTCAGGTATCTATATATGAGAGAACAGAGGGAAACCTAAAAATATAAACTGCTACTGTAAAGGTACACTTCAACCTAGAACAACGCAATTCGGTGAGCTAATTGAGATTTGTGTACTGATGATTACCTCCACGTATCATCAAGATTGGGTGAAAAAATATTTGCTGTTATTTTGACAACTCATTATTTCTTAGAAGCTTGGCAACCCCTCTCAATGAAAGTGCTTTTCCACAGTCTGGGCCTAGGTCTACTTGAATAGGAAACAAACCATAGAGAAAAAACTGACAACTTTTTCATTTTGTCAAGTTTCAAAGAGCTACTACAAACCATGTTGGATTTAGAGTTCCAAATTCATGTATCTATATAAAAGAGAACAGAGTGAAACCTAAAAATAAAAACTGCTATTGTAAACAAACGCTTCAACCTAGAAGAACAAAATTTGGTGAGCCAAGTGGTATTTGTGTACTGATCATTATCACGAAGTATCATCAAGATTGGGTTAAAAAAATATTTGCTGGTATTTCTGAAACTTGTTTTTTCTTAGAAGCTTGGGAAACCCTCTCAATGAAAGTGCTTTTCCACAGTCTGTACCTAGGGCTACTTGAAGAGGAAACAAATCATAGAGACAAAATTGAGAACGCCTTTATTTTCTCATGTTTCAAAGAGCTACTACAAACCATGTTGTATTTAGATTTCCAAATTCATCTATCTATATAGGAGAGAACAGAGGAACACCTAAAAATATAAACTGCTACTGTAAACGAACGCTTCAACCTAGAAGAACCAAATTTGGTGAGTCAAGTGGGATTTGTGTACTGATCATTACCACCATTATCATCAAGATTGGGTGAAAAAATATTTGCTGATATTTTGGAAAATCGTTATTTCTTAGAAGCTTGGCAACAACTCTCAATGAAAGTGCTTTTCCACAGTCTCTGCTTAGGGCTTCTTGAAGAGGAAACAAATCAAAGAGACAAATTGAGAACTCCTTTATTTTGTCAAGTTTCAAAGAGCTACTACAAACCATGTTGCATTTAGAGTTCCAAATTCATCTATCTATATAGGAGAGAAGAGAGGGAGACCTAAAAATATAAACTGCTACTGTAAACGAACGCTTCAACCTAGAAGAGCAAAATTTGGTGAGCCAAGTGGGATTTGTGTATTTGTAATTACCACCAACTATCATTAAGATTGGGTGAAAAAATATTTGCTGGTATTTCAGAAACCCGTAATTTTTTGGGAACTTGGCAAACACTTTCAATGAAAGTGCTTTTCCCCAGTTTCTCCTTAGGGCTACTTGAAGAGGAAACAAATCATAGAGACAAAACTGAGAACTCCTTTATTTTGTCAAGTTTCAAAGAGCTACTACAAACCATGTTGGATTTAGAGTTCCAAATTCATCTATCTATATAGGAGAGAACAGAGGGAAACCTAAAAATAAAAAGTGCTACTGTAAACGAACGCTTCAACCTAGAAGAACAAAATTTGGTGAGCCTAGTGGCATTTGTGTACTGATCATTACCACCACGTGTCATCAAGATTGGGTGAAAAAATATTTGCTGGTATTTCGGAACCTCGTTATTTCTTAGAAGCTTGGTAACACCTTTCAATGAAAGTGCTTTTCTACAGTTTGTGCCTAGGGCTATGTGAAGAGGAAACAAACCATAGAGACAATACTGAGAACTCCTTTATTTTGTCATGTTTCAAAGAGCTACTACAAACCATATTGGATTTAGAGTTCCAAATTCTTCTATCTATATGGGAGAGAACAGAGTGAAACCTAAAAATAAAAACTGCTACTGTAAACGAACGCTTCAACCTAGAGGAACACAATTTGGTGAGCCAAGTGGCATTTGTGTACTGATCATTACCACCGCATATCTTCAAGATTGGGTGAAAAAATATTTGCTGGTATTTCGGAAACTCGTTATTTCTTAGAAGCTTGGCAACCCCTCTCAATGAATGTGCTTTTCCCCAGTCTGTGCCTAGGGCTATTTGAAAAGGAAACAAACCATAGAGACAAAACTTAGAACTTTTTTATTTTGTCAAGTTTCAAAGAGCTACTAGAAACCATGTTTGATTTAGAGTTCCAAATTCATCTATCTTTATGGGAGAGAACAGTGTAAAACCTAAAAATAAAAACTGCTACTGTAAACGAACGCTTCAACCTAGAAGAGCAAAATTTGGTGAGCCAAGTGGGATTTGTGTACTTTTCATTACCACTAAGTATCATCATGATTGGTTGAAAAAATATTTGCTGGTATTTTGGAAACCCGTAATTTCTTGGGAGCTTGGCAAACCCTTTCAATGAAAGTGCTTTTCCACAGTCTCTGCCTAGGGCTACTTAAAGAGGAAAAAATCATAGAGACAAAACTGAGAACTCCTTTATTTTCTCAGGTTTCAAAGAGCTACTACAAACCATGTTGGATTTAGAGTTCCAAATTCAGCTATTTATATAGGAGAGAACAGAGGGAAACCTAAAAATATAAACTGCTACTGTAAACGAACGCTTCAACCTAGAAGAACAAAATGTGGTGAGCTTAGTGGGATTTGTGTACTTGTCATTACAACCAAGTATCATCAAGATTGGGTGAAAAAATATTTGCTGGTATATCGGAAACTCGTTATTTCTTAGAAGCCTGGCAACCCCTCCCAATGAAAGTGCTTTTGCACAGTCTGTGCCTAGGACTACTTGAAGAGGAAACAAAACATAGAGGCAAAACAGAGAACTCCTTCATTTTGTCAAGTTTCAAAGAGCTACTACAAAACATGTTGGATTTAGAGTTCTGAATTCATCTATCTATATAAAAGAGAACAGAGTGAAACCAAAAAATAAAAAACAGCTACTGTAAACGAATGCTTCATCCTAGAAGAACAAATTTGGTGTGCTTAGTGGCATTTGTATACTGATCATTACCACCACGTATCATCAAGATTGGGTGAAAAAATATTTGCTGGTATTTCGGAAACTCCTTATTTTCTTAGAAGCTTGGGAAACCCTATAATGAAAGTGCTTTTCCACAGTCTGTGCCTACGGCTACTTGAAGAGAAAACAAACAACAGAGAAAAAACTGAGGTCTCCTTTATTTTATGAAGTTTCAAAGAGGTACTACAAACCATGTTGGATTTAGAGTTCCAAATTAATCTATCTATATAGGAGAGAACTGAGTGAAACCTAAAAATAAAAACTGCTACTGTAAACGAACGCTTCAGCCTCGAAGAACAAAATTTGGTGAGCCAACTGGATTTGTAACCGAGTCGGTAACACCAAGTATCATCAAGATTGGGTGAAAAACTGTTGGCTGGTAATTCGGAAACTCGTAATTTCTTGGAAGCTTGGCAACCCCTTTAAATGAAAGTGCTTTTCCACAGTCTCTGCTTAGGGATACTTGAATAGGAAACAAATCAGAGAGACAAAACTGAGAACTCCTTTATATTCTCAAGTTTCAAAGAGCTACTACACACCATGTTGGATTTAGAGTTCCAAATTCATCTATTTATATAGGAGAGACACCTAAAAATATAAACTGCTACTGTAAACGAACGCTTCAACCTAGAAGAACCAAATTTTGAGTCAAGTGTGATTTGTGTACTGATCATTACCACCAGTATATTCAAGATTGGTTGAAAAAATATTTGCTGGTATTTTGGAAACTTGTTATTTCTTAGAAGCTTGGCAACAACTCAAATGAAAGTGCTTTTCCACAGTCTATGCCTAGGACTACTTGAAGAGGAAACAAACCATAGAGACAAAACCCAGAACTCCTTTATTTTGTCAAGTTTCAAAGAGCTACTACAAACCATGTTGGATTTAGTGTTTTAAATTCATCTATCTATATAGGAGAGAACAGAGTTAAACCTAAAAATAAAAACAGCTACTGTAAACGAACGCTTCAACCTAGAAGAACAAAATTTGGTGAGCCAAGTGGGATTTGTGTACTTATCATTACCACCAAGTATCATCAAGATTGGGTGAAAAAATATTTGCTGGTAATTCGAAACTCGTAATTTCTTGGAAGCTTGGCAACTACTTTCTATAAAAGTGCTTTTCCACAGTCTCTGGTTAGGGCTACTTGAAGAAGAAACAAAACATAGAGACAAAACTGAGAACATTTTTATTTTGTCAAGTTTCAAGGATCTATTACAAACCATGTTGGATTTAGAGTTCAAAATTCATCTATCTATAAAGGAGAGAACAGAGGGAAACCTAAAAATATAAACTGCTCTTGTAAACGAACGCTTCAACCTAGAAGAGCAAAATTTGGTGAGCCAAGTGGGAATTGTGTATTTGTAATTATCACCAAGTATCATCAAGATTGGGTGAAAAAATATTTGCTGGTATTTCGGAAACCCGTAATTTTTTGGGAGCTTGGCAAATCCTTTCAATGAAAGTGCTTTTCCCCAGTTTCTCCTTAGGGCTACTTGAAGAGGAAAAAAATGATAGAGACAAATTGAGAACTCCTATATTTTGTCAAGTTTCAAAGAGCTACTACAAACTATGTTGGATTTAGAGTTCCAAATTCATCTATCTATATAGGAGAGAACAGAGGGAAACCTGAAAATAAAAACTGCTACTGTAAACGAACGCTTCAACCTAGAAGAACAAAATTTGCTGAGCCAAGTGGGATTTGTGAACTGATCATTACCACCAAGTATCATCAAGATTGGGTGAAAAAATATTTGCTGGTATTTGGGAAAATCGTTATTTCTTAGAAGCTTGGCAACCCCTTTCAATGAAAGTGCTATTCTACACTTTGTGCCTAGGGCAAGTTGAAGAGGAAAGAAACCATAGAGACAAAACTGAGAACTCCTTTATTTGGTCAAGTTTCAAAAAGCTACTACAAACCATATTGGACTTAGAGTTCCAAATTCATCTATCTATATGGGAGAGAACAGAGTGAAACCTAAAAATAAAAACTGCTACTGTAAACGAACGCTTCAACCTAGAAGAACACAATTTGGTGAGCCAAGTGGCATTTGTGTACTGATCATTACCACCACATATCATCAAGATTGGGTGAAAAAATATTTGCTGGTATTTCGGAAACTCGTTATTTCTTAGAAGCTTGGTAACCCCTTTCAGTGAAAGTGCTTTTCTACACTTTGTGCCTAGGGCTATGTGAAGAGGAAACAAACCATAGAGACAATACTGAGAACTCCTTTATTTTGTCATGTTTCAAAGAGCTACTACAAACCATACTGGATTTAGAGTTCCAAATTCTTCTATCTATATGGGAGAGAACAGAGTGAAACCTAAAAATAAAAACTGCTACTCTAAACGAACGCTTCAACCTAGAAGAACACAATTTGGTGAGCCAAGTGGCATTTGTGTCCTGATCATTACCACTGCGTATCATCAAGTTTGGGTGAAAAAATATTTGCTGGTATTTCGGAAACTCGTTATTTGTTAGAAGCTTGGCAACCCCTCTCAATGAATGTGCTTTTCCTCAGTCTGTGCCTAGGGCTATTTGAAGAGGAAACAAACAATAGAGACAAAACTGAGAACTTTTTTTATTTTGTCAAGTTTCAAAGAGCGACTACAAACCCTGTTGGATTTAGAGATCCAAATTCATTTATATATATAGGAGAGAACAGAGGGAGACCTAAAAATATAAACTGCTACTGTAAACGAACGCTTCAAACTAGAAGAGTACAATTTGGTGAGCCAAGTGGGATTTGTGTATTTGTAACTACCACCAAGTATCATCAAGATTGGGTAAAAAAATATTTGCTGGTATTTCAGAAACCCGTAATTTTTTGGGAGCTTGGCAAACCCTTTCAATGAAAGTGGTTTTCCCCAGTTTCTCCTTAGGGTTACTTGAAGAGGAAACAAATCATAGAGACAAAACTGAGAACTCCTTAATTTTGTCAAGTTTCAAAGAGCTACTACAAACCATGTTGGATTTAGAGTTCCAAATTCATCTATCTATATAGGAGAGAACAGAGGGAAACCTAAAAATAAAAACTGCTACTGTAAACGAACGCTTCAACCTAGAAGAACAAAACTTGGTGAGCCAAGTGGGATTTGTGTCCTGATCATTACCACCAAGTATCATCAAGATTGGGTGAAAAAATATTTGCTGGTATTTCGGAAACTCGTTATTTCTTACAAGCTTGGCAACCCCTTTCAATGAAAGTGCTGTTCTACACTTTGTGCCTAGGGCTACTTGAAGAGGAAAAAAACCATAGAGACAAAACTGAGAACTCCTTTATTTTGTCAAGTTTCAAAGACCTACTACAAACCATATTGGATTAAGAGTTCCAAATTCATCTATCTATATGGGAGAGAACAGAGTGAAACCTAAAAATAAAAACTGCTACTGTAAACGAACGCTTCAACCTAGAAGAACACAATTTGGTGAGCCAAGTGGCATTTGTGTACTGATCATTACCACCGCATATCTTCAAGATTGGGTGAAAAAAATATTTGCTGGTATTTCGGAAACTCGTTATTTCTTAGAAGCTTGGCAACCCCTCTCAATGAATGTGCTTTTCCCCAGTCTGTGCCTAGGGCTATTTGAAAAGGAAACAAACCATAGAGACAAAACTTAGAACTTTTTTATTTTGTCAAGTTTCAAAGAGCTACTAAAAACCATGTTTGATTTAGAGTTCAAAATTCATCTATCTTTATAGGAGAGAACAGTGGGAAACCTAAAAATAAAAACTGCTACTGTAAACGAACGCTTCAACCTAGAAGAGCAAAATTTGGTGAGCCAAGTGGGATTTGTGTACTTTTCATTACCACTAAGTATCATCAAGATTGGTTGAAAAAATATTTGCTGGTATTTCGGAAACCCGTAATTTCTTGGGAGATTGGCAAACCCTTTCAATGAAAGTGCTTTTCCACAGTCTCTGCTTAGGGCTACTTAAAGAGGAAAAAATCATAGAGACAAAACTGAGAACTCCTTTATTTTCTCCAGTTTCAAAGAGCTACTACAAACCATGTTGGATTTAGAGTTCCAAATTCAGCTATTTATATAGGAGAGAACAGAGGGAAACCTAAAAATATAAACTGCTACTGTAAACGAACGCTACAACCTAGAAGAACAAAATGTGGTGAGCTTAGTGGGATTTGTGTACTTGTCATTACAACCAAGTATCATCAAGATTGGTGAAAAAATATTTGCTGGTATATCGGAAAATCGTTATTTCTTAGAAGCCTGGCAACCCCTCCCAATGAAAGTGCTTTTGCACAGTCTGTCCCTAGGACTACTTGAAGAGGAAACAAAACATAGAGACAAAACAGAGAACTCCTTCATTTTGTCAAGTTTCAAAGAGCTACTACAAAACATGTTGGATTTAGAGTTCTGAATTCATCTATCTATATAAAAGAGAACAGAGTGAAACCAAAAAATAAAAACAACTACTGTAAACGAACGCTTCATCCTAGAAGAACAGAATTTGGTGAGCTTAGTGGCATTTGTATACTGATCATTACCACCACGTATCATCAAGATTGGGTGAAAAAATATTTGCTGGTATTTCGGAAACTCCTTATTTCTTAGAAGCTTGGGAAACCCTATAATGAAAGTGCTTTTCCACAGTCTGTGCCTACGGCTACTTGAAGAGAAAACAAACAACAGAGACAAAACTGAGGTCTCCTTTATTTTATGAAGTTTCAAAGAGGTACTACAATCCATGTTGGATTTAGAGTTCCAAATTAACCTATCTATATAGGAGAGAACTGAGTGAAACCTAAAAATAAAAACTGCTACTGTAAACGAACGCTTCAACCTCGAAGAACAAAATTTGGTGAGCCAAGTGGTATTTGTAACCGTGTCAGTAACACCAAGTATCATCAAGATTGGGTGAAAAACTGTTGGCTGGTAATTCGGAAACTCGTAATTTCTTGGAAGCTTGGCAACCCCTTTCAATGAAAGTGCTTTTCCACCTTTTTTGCTTAGGGATACTTGAATAGGAAACAAATCATAGAGACAAAACTGAGAACTCCTTTATTTTCTCAAGTTTCAAAGAGCTACTACAAACCATGTTGGATTTAGAGTTCCAAATTCATCTATTTATATAGGAGAGACACCTAAAAATATAAACTGCTACTGTAAACGAACGCTTCAACCTAGAAGAACCAAATTTTGAGTCAAGTGGGATTTGTGTACTGATCATTACCACCAGTATATTCAAGATTGGTTGAAAAAATATTTGCTGGTATTTTGGAATCTTGTTATTTCTTAGAAGCTTGGCAACAACTCAAATGAAAGTGCTTTTCCACAGTCTGTGCCTAGGACTACTTGAAGAGGAAACAAACCATAGAGACAAAACTCCTTTATTTTGTCAAGTTTCAAAGAGCTACTACAAACCATGTTGGATTTAGTGTTTTAAATTCATCTATCTATATAGGAGAGAACAGAGTGAAACCTAAAAATAAAAACAGCTACTGTAAACGAACGCTTCAACCTAGAAGAACAAAATTTGGTGAGCCAAGTGGGATTTGTGTACTTGTCATTACCACCACGTATAATCAAGATTGGGTTAAACAGTATTTGCTGGTATTTCAGAAACTCGTAATTTCTTGGAAGCTTGGCAACTCCATTCAATGAAAGTGCTTTTCCACAGTCTCTGCTTAGGGCTACTTGAAGAGAAAACAAATCATAGAGACAAAAGGGGAACTACTTTTTTTTGTCAAGTTGCAATGCGCTACTACAAACCATGCTGGATTTAGAGTTTCAAATTCAGCTATCTATATATGAGAGAACAGAGGGAAACCTAAAAATATAAACTGCTACTGTAAAGGTACACTTCAACCTAGAACAACGCAATTCGGTGAGCTAATTGAGATTTGTGTACTGATGATTACCTCCATGTATCATCAAGATTGGGTGAAAAAATATTTGCTGTTATTTTGACAACTCATTATTTCTTAGAAGCTTGGCAACCCCTCTCAATGAAAGTGCTTTTCCACAGTCTGGGCCTAGGGCTACTTGAATAGGAAACAAACCATAGAGAAAAAACTGACAACTTTTTCATTTTGTCAAGTTTCAAAGAGCTACTACAAACCATGTTGGATTTAGAGTTCCAAATTCATGTATCTATATAAAAGAGAACAGAGTGAAACCTAAAAATAAAAACTGCTATTGTAAACAAACGCTTCAACCTAGAAGAACAAAATTTGGTGAGCCAAGTGGTATTTGTGTACTGATCATTATCACGAAGTATCATCAAGATTGGGTTAAAAAAATATTTGCTGGTATTTCTGAAACTTGTTTTTTCTTAGAAGCTTGGGAAACCCTCTCAATGAAAGTGCTTTTCCACAGTCTGTACCTAGGGCTACTTGAAGAGGAAACAAATCATAGAGACAAAATTGAGAACGCCTTTATTTTCTCATGTTTCAAAGAGCTACTACAAACCATGTTGTATTTAGATTTCCAAATTCATCTATCTATATAGGAGAGAACAGAGGAACACCTAAAAATATAAACTGCTACTGTAAACGAACGCTTCAACCTAGAAGAACCAAATTTGGTGAGTCAAGTGGGATTTGTGTACTGATCATTACCACCATTATCATCAAGATTGGGTGAAAAAATATTTGCTGATATTTTGGAAAATCGTTATTTCTTAGAAGCTTGGCAACAACTCTCAATGAAAGTGCTTTTCCACAGTCTCTGCTTAGGGCTACTTGAAGAGGAAACAAATCAAAGAGACAAAATTGAGAACTCCTTTATTTTGTCAAGTTTCAAAGAGCTACTACAAACCATGTTGCATTTAGAGTTCCAAATTCATCTATCTATATAGGAGAGAACAGAGGGAAACCTAAAAATAAAAACTGCCACTGTAAACGAACGCTTCAACCTAGAAGAACAAAATTTGGTGAGCCTAGTGGGATTTTTGTACTTGTCATTACCACCAAGTATCATCTAGATTAGGTGAAAAAATATTTGCTGGTATTTCGGAAACTCGTAATGTCTTGGAAGCTTGGCAACCCCTTTAAATGAAAGTGCTTTTCCACAGTCTCTGCTTAGGGCTTCTTGAAGAGGAAACAAATCAAAGAGACAAAATTGAGAACTCCTTTATTTTGTCAAGTTTCAAAGAGCTACTACAAACCATGTTGCATTTAGAGTTCCAAATTCATCTATCTATATAGGAGAGAAGAGAGGGAGACCTAAAAATATAAACTGCTACTGTAAACGAACGCTTCAACCTAGAAGAGCAAAATTTGGTGAGCCAAGTGGGATTTGTGTATTTGTAATTACCACCAACTATCATTAAGATTGGGTGAAAAAATATTTGCTGGTATTTCAGAAACCCGTAATTTTTTGGGAACTTGGCAAACACTTTCAATGAAAGTGCTTTTCCCCAGTTTCTCCTTAGGGCTACTTGAAGAGGAAACAAATCATAGAGACAAAACTGAGAACTCCTTTATTTTGTCAAGTTTCAAAGAGCTACTACAAACCATGTTGGATTTAGAGTTCCAAATTCATCTATCTATATAGGAGAGAACAGAGGGAAACCTAAAAATAAAAAGTGCTACTGTAAACGAACGCTTCAACCTAGAAGAACAAAATTTGGTGAGCCTAGTGGCATTTGTGTACTGATCATTACCACCACGTGTCATCAAGATTGGGTGAAAAAATATTTGCTGGTATTTCGGAACCTCGTTATTTCTTAGAAGCTTGGTAACACCTTTCAATGAAAGTGCTTTTCTACAGTTTGTGCCTAGGGCTATGTGAAGAGGAAACAAACCATAGAGACAATACTGAGAACTCCTTTATTTTGTCATGTTTCAAAGAGCTACTACAAACCATATTGGATTTAGAGTTCCAAATTCTTCTATCTATATGGGAGAGAACAGAGTGAAACCTAAAAATAAAAACTGCTACTGTAAACGAACGCTTCAACCTAGAGGAACACAATTTGGTGAGCCAAGTGGCATTTGTGTACTGATCATTACCACCGCATATCTTCAAGATTGGGTGAAAAAATATTTGCTGGTATTTCGGAAACTCGTTATTTCTTAGAAGCTTGGCAACCCCTCTCAATGAATGTGCTTTTCCCCAGTCTGTGCCTAGGGCTATTTGAAAAGGAAACAAACCATAGAGACAAAACTTAGAACTTTTTTATTTTGTCAAGTTTCAAAGAGCTACTACAAACCATGTTTGATTTAGAGTTCCAAATTCATCTATCTTTATGGGAGAGAACAGTGTAAAACCTAAAAATAAAAACTGCTACTGTAAACGAACGCTTCAACCTAGAAGAGCAAAATTTGGTGAGCCAAGTGGGATTTGTGTACTTTTCATTACCACTAAGTATCATCATGATTGGTTGAAAAAATATTTGCTGGTATTTTGGAAACCCGTAATTTCTTGGGAGCTTGGCAAACCCTTTCAATGAAAGTGCTTTTCCACAGTCTCTGCCTAGGGCTACTTAAAGAGGAAAAAATCATAGAGACAAAACTGAGAACTCCTTTATTTTCTCAGGTTTCAAAGAGCTACTACAAACCATGTTGGATTTAGAGTTCCAAATTCAGCTATTTATATAGGAGAGAACAGAGGGAAACCTAAAAATATAAACTGCTACTGTAAACGAACGCTTCAACCTAGAAGAACAAAATGTGGTGAGCTTAGTGGGATTTGTGTACTTGTCATTACAACCAAGTATCATCAAGATTGGGTGAAAAAATATTTGCTGGTATATCGGAAACTCGTTATTTCTTAGAAGCCTGGCAACCCCTCCCAATGAAAGTGCTTTTGCACAGTCTGTGCCTAGGACTACTTGAAGAGGAAACAAAACATAGAGGCAAAACAGAGAACTCCTTCATTTTGTCAAGTTTCAAAGAGCTACTACAAAACATGTTGGATTTAGAGTTCTGAATTCATCTATCTATATAAAAGAGAACAGAGTGAAACCAAAAAATAAAAACAGCTACTGTAAACGAATGCTTCATCCTAGAAGAACAAAATTTGGTGTGCTTAGTGGCATTTGTATACTGATCATTACCACCACGTATCATCAAGATTGGGTGAAAAAATATTTGCTGGTATTTCGGAAACTCCTTATTTCTTAGAAGCTTGGGAAACCCTATAATGAAAGTGCTTTTCCACAGTCTGTGCCTACGGCTACTTGAAGAGAAAACAAACAACAGAGAAAAAACTGAGGTCTCCTTTATTTTATGAAGTTTCAAAGAGGTACTACAAACCATGTTGGATTTAGAGTTCCAAATTAATCTATCTATATAGGAGAGAACTGAGTGAAACCTAAAAATAAAAACTGCTACTGTAAACGAACGCTTCAGCCTCGAAGAACAAAATTTGGTGAGCCAACTGGGATTTGTAACCGTGTCAGTAACACCAAGTATCATCAAGATTGGGTGAAAAACTGTTGGCTGGTAATTCGGAAACTCGTAATTTCTTGGAAGCTTGGCAACCCCTTTAAATGAAAGTGCTTTTCCACAGTCTCTGCTTAGGGATACTTGAATAGGAAACAAATCAGAGAGACAAAACTGAGAACTCCTTTATATTCTCAAGTTTCAAAGAGCTACTACAAACCATGTTGGATTTAGAGTTCCAAATTCATCTATTTATATAGGAGAGACACCTAAAAATATAAACTGCTACTGTAAACGAACGCTTCAACCTAGAAGAACCAAATTTTGAGTCAAGTGTGATTTGTGTACTGATCATTACCACCAGTATATTCAAGATTGGTTGAAAAAATATTTGCTGGTATTTTGGAAACTTGTTATTTCTTAGAAGCTTGGCAACAACTCAAATGAAAGTGCTTTTCCACAGTCTGTGCCTAGGACTACTTGAAGAGGAAACAAACCATAGAGACAAAACCCAGAACTCCTTTATTTTGTCAAGTTTCAAAGAGCTACTACAAACCATGTTGGATTTAGTGTTTTAAATTCATCTATCTATATAGGAGAGAACAGAGTGAAACCTAAAAATAAAAACAGCTACTGTAAACGAACGCTTCAACCTAGAAGAACAAAATTTGGTGAGCCAAGTGGGATTTGTGTACTTATCATTACCACCAAGTATCATCAAGATTGGGTGAAAAAATATTTGCTGGTAATTCGAAACTCGTAATTTCTTGGAAGCTTGGCAACTACTTTCTATAAAAGTGCTTTTCCACAGTCTCTGGTTAGGGCTACTTGAAGAAGAAACAAAACATAGAGACAAAACTGAGAACATTTTTATTTTGTCAAGTTTCAAGGATCTATTACAAACCATGTTGGATTTAGAGTTCAAAATTCATCTATCTATAAAGGAGAGAACAGAGGGAAACCTAAAAATATAAACTGCTCTTGTAAACGAACGCTTCAACCTAGAAGAGCAAAATTTGGTGAGCCAAGTGGGAATTGTGTATTTGTAATTATCACCAAGTATCATCAAGATTGGGTGAAAAAATATTTGCTGGTATTTCGGAAACCCGTAATTTTTTGGGAGCTTGGCAAATCCTTTCAATGAAAGTGCTTTTCCCCAGTTTCTCCTTAGGGCTACTTGAAGAGGAAAAAAATGATAGAGACAAATTGAGAACTCCTATATTTTGTCAAGTTTCAAAGAGCTACTACAAACCATATTGGATTTAGAGTTCCAAATTCATCTATCTATATAGGAGAGAACAGAGGGAAACCTGAAAATAAAAACTGCTACTGTAAACGAACGCTTCAACCTAGAAGAACAAAATTTGCTGAGCCAAGTGGGATTTGTGAACTGATCATTACCACCAAGTATCATCAAGATTGGGTGAAAAAATATTTGCTGGTATTTCGGAAACTCGTTATTTCTTAGAAGCTTGGCAACCCCTCTCAATGAATGTGCTTTTCCCCAGTCTGTGCCTAGGGCTATTTGAAAAGGAAACAAACCATAGAGACAAAACTTAGAACTTTTTTATTTTGTCAAGTTTCAAAGAGCTACTACAAACCATGTTTGATTTAGAGTTCCAAATTCATCTATCTTTATGGGAGAGAACAGTGTAAAACCTAAAAATAAAAACTGCTACTGTAAACGAACGCTTCAACCTAGAAGAGCAAAATTTGGTGAGCCAAGTGGGATTTGTGTACTTTTCATTACCACTAAGTATCATCATGATTGGTTGAAAAAATATTTGCTGGTATTTTGGAAACCCGTAATTTCTTGGGAGCTTGGCAAACCCTTTCAATGAAAGTGCTTTTCCACAGTCTCTGCCTAGGGCTACTTAAAGAGGAAAAAATCATAGAGACAAAACTGAGAACTCCTTTATTTTCTCAGGTTTCAAAGAGCTACTACAAACCATGTTGGATTTAGAGTTCCAAATTCAGCTATTTATATAGGAGAGAACAGAGGGAAACCTAAAAATATAAACTGCTACTGTAAACGAACGCTTCAACCTAGAAGAACAAAATGTGGTGAGCTTAGTGGGATTTGTGTACTTGTCATTACAACCAAGTATCATCAAGATTGGGTGAAAAAATATTTGCTGGTATATCGGAAACTCGTTATTTCTTAGAAGCCTGGCAACCCCTCCCAATGAAAGTGCTTTTGCACAGTCTGTGCCTAGGACTACTTGAAGAGGAAACAAAACATAGAGGCAAAACAGAGAACTCCTTCATTTTGTCAAGTTTCAAAGAGCTACTACAAAACATGTTGGATTTAGAGTTCTGAATTCATCTATCTATATAAAAGAGAACAGAGTGAAACCAAAAAATAAAAACAGCTACTGTAAACGAATGCTTCATCCTAGAAGAACAAAATTTGGTGTGCTTAGTGGCATTTGTATACTGATCATTACCACCACGTATCATCAAGATTGGGTGAAAAAATATTTGCTGGTATTTCGGAAACTCCTTATTTCTTAGAAGCTTGGGAAACCCTATAATGAAAGTGCTTTTCCACAGTCTGTGCCTAAGGCTACTTGAAGAGAAAACAAACAACAGAGAAAAAACTGAGGTCTCCTTTATTTTATGAAGTTTCAAAGAGGTACTACAAACCATGTTGGATTTAGAGTTCCAAATTAATCTATCTATATAGGAGAGAACTGAGTGAAACCTAAAAATAAAAACTGCTACTGTAAACGAACGCTTCAGCCTCGAAGAACAAAATTTGGTGAGCCAACTGGGATTTGTAACCGTGTCAGTAACACCAAGTATCATCAAGATTGGGTGAAAAACTGTTGGCTGGTAATTCGGAAACTCGTAATTTCTTGGAAGCTTGGCAACCCCTTTAAATGAAAGTGCTTTTCCACAGTCTCTGCTTAGGGATACTTGAATAGGAAACAAATCAGAGAGACAAAACTGAGAACTCCTTTATATTCTCAAGTTTCAAAGAGCTACTACAAACCATGTTGGATTTAGAGTTCCAAATTCATCTATTTATATAGGAGAGACACCTAAAAATATAAACTGCTACTGTAAACGAACGCTTCAACCTAGAAGAACCAAATTTTGAGTCAAGTGGGATTTGTGTACTGATCATTACCACCAGTATATTCAAGATTGGTTGAAAAAATATTTGCTGGTATTTTGGAAACTTGTTATTTCTTAGAAGCTTGGCAACAACTCAAATGAAAGTGCTTTTCCACAGTCTGTGCCTAGGACTACTTGAAGAGGAAACAAACCATAGAGACAAAACCCAGAACTCCTTTATTTTGTCAAGTTTCAAAGAGCTACTACAAACCATGTTGGATTTAGTGTTTTAAATTCATCTATCTATATAGGAGAGAACAGAGTGAAACCTAAAAATAAAAACAGCTACTGTAAACGAACGCTTCAACCTAGAAGAACAAAATTTGGTGAGCCAAGTGGGATTTGTGTACTTATCATTACCACCAAGTATCATCAAGATTGGGTGAAAAAATATTTGCTGGTAATTCGAAACTCGTAATTTCTTGGAAGCTTGGCAACTACTTTCTATAAAAGTGCTTTTCCACAGTCTCTGGTTAGGGCTACTTGAAGAAGAAACAAAACATAGAGACAAAACTGAGAACATTTTTATTTTGTCAAGTTTCAAGGATCTATTACAAACCATGTTGGATTTAGAGTTCAAAATTCATCTATCTATAAAGGAGAGAACAGAGGGAAACCTAAAAATATAAACTGCTCTTGTAAACGAACGCTTCAACCTAGAAGAGCAAAATTTGGTGAGCCAAGTGGGAATTGTGTATTTGTAATTATCACCAAGTATCATCAAGATTGGGTGAAAAAATATTTGCTGGTATTTCGGAAACCCGTAATTTTTTGGGAGCTTGGCAAATCCTTTCAATGAAAGTGCTTTTCCCCAGTTTCTCCTTAGGGCTACTTGAAGAGGAAAAAAATGATAGAGACAAATTGAGAACTCCTATATTTTGTCAAGTTTCAAAGAGCTACTACAAACTATGTTGGATTTAGAGTTCCAAATTCATCTATCTATATAGGAGAGAACAGAGGGAAACCTGAAAATAAAAACTGCTACTGTAAACGAACGCTTCAACCTAGAAGAACAAAATTTGCTGAGCCAAGTGGGATTTGTGAACTGATCATTACCACCAAGTATCATCAAGATTGGGTGAAAAAATATTTGCTGGTATTTCGGAAACTCGTTATTTCTTAGAAGCTTGGAAACCCCTTTCAATGAAAGTGCTATTCTACACTTTGTGCCTAGGGCAAGTTGAAGAGGAAAGAAACCATAGAGACAAAACTGAGAACTCCTTTATTTGGTCAAGTTTCAAAAAGCTACTACAAACCATATTGGATTTAGAGTTCCAAATTCATCTATCTATATGGGAGAGAACAGAGTGAAACCTAAAAATAAAAACTGCTACTGTAAACGAACGCTTCAACCTAGAAGAACACAATTTGGTGAGCCAAGTGGCATTTGTGTACTGATCATTACCACCACATATCATCAAGATTGGGTGAAAAAATATTTGCTGGTATTTCGGAAACTCGTTATTTCTTAGAAGCTTGGTAACCCCTTTCAGTGAAAGTGCTTTTCTACACTTTGTGCCTAGGGCTATGTGAAGAGGAAACAAACCATAGAGACAATACTGAGAACTCCTTTATTTTGTCATGTTTCAAAGAGCTACTACAAACCATACTGGATTTAGAGTTCCAAATTCTTCTATCTATATGGGAGAGAACAGAGTGAAACCTAAAAATAAAAACTGCTACTCTAAACGAACGCTTCAACCTAGAAGAACACAATTTGGTGAGCCAAGTGGCATTTGTGTACTGATCATTACCACTGCGTATCATCAAGATTGGGTGAAAAAATATTTGCTGGTATTTCGGAAACTCGTTATTTGTTAGAAGCTTGGCAACCCCTCTCAATGAATGTGCTTTTCCTCAGTCTGTGCCTAGGGCTATTTGAAGAGGAAACAAACAATAGAGACAAAACTGAGAACTTTTTTATTTTGTCAAGTTTCAAAGAGCGACTACAAACCCTGTTGGATTTAGAGATCCAAATTCATCTATATATATAGGAGAGAACAGAGGGAGACCTAAAAATATAAACTGCTACTGTAAACGAACGCTTCAAACTAGAAGAGTACAATTTGGTGAGCCAAGTGGGATTTGTGTATTTGTAACTACCACCAAGTATCATCAAGATTGGGTAAAAAAATATTTGCTGGTATTTCAGAAACCCGTAATTTTTTCGGAGCTTGGCAAACCCTTTCAATGAAAGTGGTTTTCCCCAGTTTCTCCTTAGGGTTACTTGAAGAGGAAACAAATCATAGAGACAAAACTGAGAACTCCTTAATTTTGTCAAGTTTCAAAGAGCTACTACAAACCATGTTGGATTTAGAGTTCCAAATTCATCTATCTATATAGGAGAGAACAGAGGGAAACCTAAAAATAAAAACTGCTACTGTAAACGAACGCTTCAACCTAGAAGAACAAAACTTGGTGAGCCAAGTGGGATTTGTGTCCTGATCATTACCACCAAGTATCATCAAGATTGGGTGAAAAAATATTTGCTGGTATTTCGGAAACTCGTTATTTCTTACAAGCTTGGCAACCCCTTTCAATGAAAGTGCTGTTCTACACTTTGTGCCTAGGGCTACTTGAAGAGGAAAAAAACCATAGAGACAAAACTGAGAACTCCTTTATTTTGTCAAGTTTCAAAGACCTACTACAAACCATATTGGATTTAGAGTTCCAAATTCATCTATCTATATGGGAGAGAACAGAGTGAAACCTAAAAATAAAAACTGCTACTGTAAACGAACGCTTCAACCTAGAAGAACACAATTTGGTGAGCCAAGTGGCATTTGTGTACTGATCATTACCACCGCATATCTTCAAGATTGGGTGAAAAAAATATTTGCTGGTATTTCGGAAACTCGTTATTTCTTAGAAGCTTGGCAACCCCTCTCAATGAATGTGCTTTTCCCCAGTCTGTGCCTAGGGCTATTTGAAAAGGAAACAAACCATAGAGACAAAACTTAGAACTTTTTTATTTTGTCAAGTTTCAAAGAGCTACTAAAAACCATGTTTGATTTAGAGTTCAAAATTCATCTATCTTTATAGGAGAGAACAGTGGGAAACCTAAAAATAAAAACTGCTACTGTAAACGAACGCTTCAACCTAGAAGAGCAAAATTTGGTGAGCCAAGTGGGATTTGTGTACTTTTCATTACCACTAAGTATCATCAAGATTGGTTGAAAAAATATTTGCTGGTATTTCGGAAACCCGTAATTTCTTGGGAGATTGGCAAACCCTTTCAATGAAAGTGCTTTTCCACAGTCTCTGCTTAGGGCTACTTAAAGAGGAAAAAATCATAGAGACAAAACTGAGAACTCCTTTATTTTCTCAAGTTTCAAAGAGCTACTACAAACCATGTTGGATTTAGAGTTCCAAATTCAGCTATTTATATAGGAGAGAACAGAGGGAAACCTAAAAATATAAACTGCTACTGTAAACGAACGCTTCAACCTAGAAGAACAAAATGTGGTGAG
This sequence comes from Callospermophilus lateralis, assembly GCF_048772815.1. Taxonomy (NCBI): domain Eukaryota; kingdom Metazoa; phylum Chordata; class Mammalia; order Rodentia; family Sciuridae; genus Callospermophilus; species Callospermophilus lateralis. The sequence goes on from NW_027513998.1 coordinate 90,879, forward strand.
CTTAGTGGGATTTGTGTACTTGTCATTACAACCAAGTATCATCAAGATTGGTGAAAAAATATTTGCTGGTATATCGGAAAATCGTTATTTCTTAGAAGCCTGGCAACCCCTCCCAATGAAAGTGCTTTTGCACAGTCTGTCCCTAGGACTACTTGAAGAGGAAACAAAACATAGAGACAAAACAGAGAACTCCTTCATTTTGTCAAGTTTCAAAGAGCTACTACAAAACATGTTGGATTTAGAGTTCTGAATTCATCTATCTATATAAAAGAGAACAGAGTGAAACCAAAAAATAAAAACAACTACTGTAAACGAACGCTTCATCCTAGAAGAACAGAATTTGGTGAGCTTAGTGGCATTTGTATACTGATCATTACCACCACGTATCATCAAGATTGGGTGAAAAAATATTTGCTGGTATTTCGGAAACTCCTTATTTCTTAGAAGCTTGGGAAACCCTATAATGAAAGTGCTTTTCCACAGTCTGTGCCTACGGCTACTTGAAGAGAAAACAAACAACAGAGACAAAACTGAGGTCTCCTTTATTTTATGAAGTTTCAAAGAGGTACTACAATCCATGTTGGATTTAGAGTTCCAAATTAACCTATCTATATAGGAGAGAACTGAGTGAAACCTAAAAATAAAAACTGCTACTGTAAACGAACGCTTCAACCTCGAAGAACAAAATTTGGTGAGCCAAGTGGTATTTGTAACCGTGTCAGTAACACCAAGAATCATCAAGATTGGGTGAAAAACTGTTGGCTGGTAATTCAGAAACTCGTAATTTCTTGGAAGCTTGGCAACCCCTTTCAATGAAAGTGCTTTTCCACCTTTTTTGCTTAGGGATACTTGAATAGGAAACAAATCATAGAGACAAAACTGAGAACTCCTTTATTTTCTCAAGTTTCAAAGAGCTACTACAAACCATGTTGGATTTAGAGTTCCAAATTAATCTATTTATATAGGAGAGACACCTAAAAATATAAACTGCTACGGTAAACGAACGCTTCAACCTAGAAGAACCAAATTTTGAGTCAAGTGGGATTTGTGTACTGATCATTACCACCAGTATATTCAAGATTGGTTGAAAAAATATTTGCTGGTATTTTGGAATCTTGTTATTTCTTAGAAGCTTGGCAACAACTCAAATGAAAGTGCTTTTCCACAGTCTGTGCCTAGGACTACTTGAAGAGGAAACAAACCATAGAGACAAAACTCAGAACTCCTTTATTTTGTCAAGTTTCAAAGAGCTACTACAAACCATGTTGGATTTAGTGTTTTAAATTCATCTATCTATATAGGAGAGAACAGAGTGAAACCTAAAAATAAAAACAGCTACTGTAAACGAACGCTTCAACCTAGAAGAACAAAATTTGGTGAGCCAAGTGGGATTTGTGTACTTATCATTACCACCAAGTACCATCAAGATTGGGTGAAAAAATATTTGCTGGTAATTCGAAACTCGAAATTTCTTGGAAGCTTGGCAACCCCTTTCTAAAAAAGTGCTTTTCCACAGTCTCTGGTTAGGGCTACTTGAAGAGGAAACAAACCATAGAGACAAAACTGAGAACATTTTTATTTTGTCAAGTTTCAAAGATCTATTACAAACCATGTTGGATTTAGAGTTCCAAATTCATCTATCTATAAAGTAGAGAACAGAGGGAAACCTAAAAATATAAACTGCTCTTGTAAACGAATGCTTCAACCTAGAAGACCAAAATTTGGTGAGCCAAGTGGGATTTGTGTATTTGTAATTACCACCTGTATCATCAAGATTGGGTGAAAAATATTTGCTGGTATTTCGGAAACCCGTAATTTTTTTGGAGCTTGGAAACCCTTTCAATGAAAGTGCTTTTCCCCAGTTTCTCCTTAGGGCTACTTGAAGAGGAAAAAAATGATAGAGACAAAACTGAGAACTCCTATATTTTGTCAAGTTTCAAAGAGCTACTACAAACCATGGTGGATTTAGAGTTCCAAATTCATCTATCTATATAGGAGAGAACAGAGGGAAACCTAAAAATAAAAACTGCTACTGTAAACGAACGCTTCAACCTAGAAGAACAAAATTTGCTAAGCCAAGTGGGATTTGTGTACTGATCATTACCACCAAGTATCATCAAGATTGGGTGAAAAAATATTTGCTGGTATTTTGGAAACTCGTTATTTCTTAGAAGCTTGGCAACCCCTTTCAATGAAAGTACTATTCTACACTTTGTGCCTAGGGCTACTTGAAGAGGAAAGAAACCATAGAGACAAAACTGAGAACTCCTTTATTTGGTCAAGTTTCAAAAAGCTACTACAAACCATATTGGATTTAGAGTTCCAAATTCATCTATCTACATGGGAGAGAACAGAGTGAAACCTAAAAATAAAAACTGCTACTGTAAACGAACGCTTCAACCTAGAAGAACACAATTTGGTGAGCCAAGTGGCTTTTGTGTACTGATCATTACCACCACATATCATCAAGATTGGGTGAAAAAATATTTGCTGGTATTTCGGAAACTCGTTATTTCTTAGAAGCTTGGCAACCCCTCTCAATGAATGTGCTTTTCCCCAGTCTGTTCCTAGGGCTATTTGAAGAAGAAACAAACCATAGAGACAAAACTGAGAACTTTTTTATTTTGTGAAGTTTCAAAGAGCAACTACAAACCATGTTGGATTTAGAGTTCCAAATTCATCTATCTATATAGGAGAGAAAAGAGGGAAACCTAAAAATAAAAACTGCTACTGTAAACGAACGCTTCAACCTAGAAGAACAAGATTTGGTGAGCCTAGTGGCATTTGTGTACTGATCATTTCCACCACGTATCATCAAGATTGTGTGAAAATATATTTGCTGGTATTTCGGAAACTCGTTATTTCTTAGAAGTTGGTAACCCCTTTCAATGAACGTGCTTTTCCCCAGTCGGTGCCTAGGGCTATTTGAAAAGGAAACAAACCATAGAGACAAAAGTTAGAACTTTTTTATTTTGTCAAGTTTCAAAGAGCTACTACAAACCATGTTTGATTTAGAGTTCCAAATTCATCTATCTTTATAGGAGAGAACAGAGTGAAACCTAAAAATAAAAACTGCTACTGTAAACGAACGCTTCAACCTCGAAGAACAAAATTTGGTGAGCCAAGTGGGATTTGTGTACTTGTCATTACCACCAAGTATCATCAAGATTGGGTGAAAAAATATTTGCTGGTATTTCGGAAACCCATAATTTCTTGGGAGCTTGGCAAACCCTTTCAATATAAGTGCTTTTCCACAGTCTCTGCTTAGGGCTACTTAAAGAGGAAACAAATCATAGAGACAAAACTGAGAACTCCTTTATTTTGTCAAGTTTCAAAGAGCTACTACAAACCATGTTGGATTTAGAGTTCCAAATTCAGCTATTTATATAGGAGAGAACAGAGGGAAACCTAAAAATATAAACTGTTACTGTAAACGAACGCTTCAACCTAGAAGAACAAAATGTGGTGAGCTAAGTGGGATTTGTGTACTTGTCATTACAACCAAGTATCATCAAGATTGGGTGAAAAAATATTTGCTGGTATATCGGAAACTCGTTATTTTTAGAAGCCTGGCAACCCCTCCCAATGAAAGTGCTTTTGCACAGTCTGTGCCTAGGACTACTTGAAGAGGAAACAAAACATAGGGACAAAATTGAGAACTCCTTCATTTTTTCAAGTTTGAAAGAGCTACTACAAAACATGTTAAATTTAGAGTTCTGAATTCATCTATCTATATGAAAGAGAACAGAGTGAAACCAAAAAATAAAAACAGCTACTGTAAACAAACGCTTCAACCTAGAAGAACAAAATTTGATCACCCTAGTGGCATTTGTGTACTGATCATTACCACCAAGTATCATCAAGACTGGGTGAAAAAATATTTGCTGGTATTTCGGAAACTCGTTATTTCTTAGAAGCTTGGGAAACCCTATAATGAAAGTGCTTTTCCACAGTCTGTGACTACGGATACTTGAAGAGAAAACAAACAACAGAGACAAAACTGAGGTCTCCTTTATTTTATGAAGTTTCAAAGAGGTACTACAAACCATGTTGGATTTAGAGTTCCAAATTCATCTATCTAAATAGATGAGAACAGAGGGAAACCTAAAAATAAAAACTGCTACTGTAAACGAATGCTTCAACCTAGAAGAACAAAATTTGGTGAGCCAAGTGGGATTTCTGTACTGATCATTACCACCAAGTATCATCAAGATTGGTTGATAAAATATTTGCTGGTATTTCGGAAACTCGTTATTTCTAAGAAGCTTGGCAACCCCTTTCAATGAAAGTGCTGTTCTACACTTTGTGCCTAGGGCTACTTGAAGAGGAAACAAACCATAGAGACAAAACTGAGAACTCCTTTACTTGGTCAAGTTTCAAAAAGCTACTACAAACCATGTTGGATTTAGAGTTCCAAATTCATCTATCTATATAAGAGAGAACACAGTGAACCTAAATATAAAAACTGCTACTGTAGACGAACGCTTAAACCTAGAAGAACAAAGTTGGTGAGCCAAGTGGGATTTGTGTACTTGTCATTAAAACCTAGTATCATCAAGATTGGGTGAAAAAATATTTGCTGGTATTTCGGAAACTAGTTATTTCTTAGAAGCTTGGCAACCCCTCTCAATGAATGTGCTTTTCCCCAGTCTGTTCCTAGGGCTATTTGAAGAGGACACAAACCATAGAGACAAAACTGTGAACTTTTTTATTTTGTCAAGCTTCAAAGAGCTACTACAAACCATGTTGGATTTAGAGTTCCAAATTAATCTATCTATATAGGAGAGAACAGAGGGAAACCTAAAAATAAAAACAGCTACTGTAAACGAACGCTTCAACCTAGAAGAACAAAATTTGGTGAGCCTAGTGGCATTTGTGTACTGATAATTACCACCACGTATCATCAAGATTATGTGAAAAAATATTTGCTGGTATTTCGGAAAATCGTTATTTCTTAGAAGTAGGGAAACCCTATAATGAAAGTGCTTTTCCACAGTCTGTGCCTAGGGCTACTTGAAGAGGAAACACACAACAGAGACAAAACTGAGGTCTCCTTTATTTTTTGAAGTTTCAAAGAGGTACTACAAACCATGTTGGATTTAGAGTTCCAAATTCATCTATCTATATTGGAGAGAACTGAGTGAAACCTAAAAATAAGAACTGCTACTGTAAACGAGCGCTTCAACCTCGAAGAACAAAATTTGGTGAGCCAAGTGGGATTTGTGTACTTGTCATTGACACCAAGTATCATCAAGATTGGGTGAAAAATTATTTGCTGATATTTCGGAAACACGTAATTTCTTGGAAGCTTGGCAACCCCTTTCAATGGAAGCGCTTTTCCACAGTCTCTTCCTGGGCTACTTGAAGAGGAAACAAATCACAGAGACAAAACTGAGCACTAAATTATATCAAGTTTCAAAGAGATACTACAAACCATGTTGGATTTAGAGTTCCAAATTCATCTGTCTATATAGGAGAGAACAAAGTGAAACCTAAAAATAAAAATTGCTACTCTAATGGAACGCTTCAACCTCGAAGAACAAAATTTGGTGAGCCAAGTGGTATTTGTGTACTGATCATTACCACCAGGTATCATCAAGATTGGGTGAAAAAATATTTGCTGGTATTTCGAAAACTCGTTATTTCTTAGAAGATTGGCAACCCCTCTCAATGAAAGTGCTTTTCCACAGTCTGTGCATAGGGCTACTTGAAGAGGAAACAATCCATAGAGACAAAACTGAGAACTCCTTTATTTTGTCAAGTTTCAAGAGCTACTACAAAACATGTTTTATTTAGAGTTCCAAATTCTTCTATCTATATAGGAGAGAACAGAGTGAAACCTAAAAATAAAAACTGCTACTGTAAACGAACGCTTCAACCTAGAAGAACAAAATTTGGTGAGCCAAGTGGGATTTGTGTACTTGTCATTACCCCCAAGTATCATCAAGATTGGGTGAAAAAATATTTGCTGGTATTTCAGAAACACGTAATTTCTTGGAAGCTTGGCAACCCATTTCAATGGAAGTGTTTTCCACAGTCTCTGCCTGGGCTACTTGAAGAGGAAACAAATCATAGAGATATAACTGAGCACTACTTTTTGTCAAATTTCAAAGAGCTACTACAAACCATGTTGGATTAATAGTTCCAAATTCATCTATCTATATAAAAGAGAACAAAGTGAAACCTAAAAATAAAAACTGCTACTCTAATCGAAAGCTTCAACCTCGAAGAACAAAATTTGGTGTGCCAAGTGGTATTTGTGTACTGATCATTACCACCAGTATCATCAAGATTGGGTGAAAAAATATTTCCTGGTATTTCGGAAACTCGTTATTTCTTAAAAGCTTGTGAAACCCTTCAATGAATGTGCTTTTCCACAGTCTATGCCAAGGGCTACTTGAAGAGGAAACAAACCATAGAGACAAAACTCAAAACTCCTTTATTTTATGAAGCTTCAAAGAGGTACTAAAAACCATGTTGGATTTAGAGTTCCAAATTCATCTATCTATATAGGAGAGAACTGAGTGAATCCTAAAAATAAAAACTGCTACTGTAATCGAACGCTTCAACCTCGAAGAACAAAATTAGGTGACCTAAGTGGGATTTGTGTACTTGTCATTAACACCAAGTATCATCAAGATTGGGTGAAACAATGTTTGCTGGTAATTCAAAAACTCGTAATTTCTTGGAAGCTTGGCAACCCCTCTCAATGAAAGTGCTTTTCCTCTGTTTCTGCTTAAGGCTACTTGAAGAGGAAACAAATAATAGAGACAAAACTGAGAACTCCTTTATTTTGTCAAGTTTCAAAGAGCTACTACAAACCATGTTGGATTTAGAGTTCCAAATTCATCTATCTATATGGGAGAGAACAGAGGTGAAACCTATAAATAAAAACTGCTACTGTAAACGAACGCTTCCACCTAGAAGAACACAATTTGGTGAGCCAAGTGGCATTTCCACAGTCTGTGCCTACTGCTACTTGAATATTAAACAAACCATAAACACAAAACTGAGAACCCCGTTATTTTGAGAAGTTTCAAAGAGCTACTACAAACCATGTTGGATTTAGAGTTCCAAATTCATCTATCTATATAGGAGAGAACAGAGGGAAACCTAAAAATATAAACTGCTACTGTAAACGAACGCTTCAACCTAGAAGAACAAAATTTGGTGAGCCAAGTGGGATTTGTCTACCGATCATTACCACCATGTATCATCAAGATTGGGTGAAAAAATATTTGATGGTATTTCGGAAACTCGTTATTTCTTAGAAGCTTGGCATGGAAACAAAACTGAGAACTACTTTTTATTTGTCACGTTTCAAAGAGCGACTACAAACCATTTTGGATTTAGAGTTCCAAATTCATATATCTACATAGGAGAGAACATAGTGAAACCTAAACATAAAAACTACTACTGTAGACGAACGCCTCAACCTAGAAGAACAAAAAGTGGTGAGCTAAGTTGGATTTGTGTACTGATCGTTACCACCAAGAATCATCAAGATTGGGAAAAAATATTTGCTGTTATTTTGCCAAGTTTCAAAGAGCTACTACAAACCATGTTGGATTTAGAGTTCCAAATTCATATATCTACATAGGAGAGAACATAGTGAAACCTAAACATAAAAACTACTACTGTAGACGAACGCCTCAACCTAGAAGAACAAAAAGTGGTGAGCTAAGTGGGATTTGTGTACTTGTCATTACCAAAACGAATCATCAAGTTTGGGTGAAAAAATATTTGCCGGTATTTTGGAAACGCGTAATTTCTTGGAAGCTTTTACACCCCTTTCAATGAAAGTCCTTTTTTTCAGTCTGTGCCAAGGGCTACTTGAAGAGGAAACAAACCATAGAGACAATACTGAGAACTCCTTTATTTTGTCAAGTTTCAAAGAGCTACTACAAACCATGTTGGATTTAGAGTTCCAAATTCATGTATCTATATAGAAGAGAACAGAGTGAAACCTAAATATAAAAACTGCTACTGTAGACGAACGCTTCAACCTAGAAAACCAAAATTTGGTGAGCCAAGTTTGATTGGTGTACTGATTATTAAAACCAAGAATCATAAAGATTGGGTAAAAAAATATTTGCTGGTATTTCGGAAACTCGTTATTTCTTAGAAGCTTGGCAACCCCCCTCAATGAAAGTGCTCTTCCACAGTCTGTGCCTAGGGAAACTTGAAGAGGAAACAAACCAGTGAGAAAAAACTGAGAACTCCTTTATTTTGTCAAGTTTCAAGGAGCTACTACAAACTATGTTGGATTTAGATTTCCAAATTCATCTATCTATATAGGAGAGAAAAATGTGAAACCTAAAAATAAAAACTGCTACTGTAAACGAACGCTTCAACCGAGAAGAACAAAATTTGGTGAGCCAAGTGGGATTTGTGTACTGATCATTCCCACAACGTATCATCAAGATTGGGTGAAAAAATATTTTTTGGTATTTCGGAATCTCGTTATTTCTTAGAAGTTTCTCAAACCCTCTCAATGCAAGTGCTTTTCCCCAGTCTGTGCCTATGGCTACTTGACAAGGAAACAACTCATAGAGACAAAACTGAGAAATCTTTTATTTTGTCAAGTTTCAAAGAGTTACTACAAACCATGTTGGATTTAGAGTTCCAAATTCATGTATCTATATAGAAGAGAACAGAGTGAAAGATAAATATAAAAACTGCTACTGTAGACGAACGCTTCAACCTAGAAGAACAAAATTTGGTGAGCCAAGTGGGATTGGTATGCTGATCATTACCACCAAGTATCATCAAGATTGGGTGAAAAATATTTGCTGGTATTTCGGAAACTCCTTTTTTCTTAGAAGCTTGGCAACCCCTTTCAATTAAAGTGCTTTTCCACAGTCTGTGCCTAGGGCTACTTGAAGAGGAAACAAACCATAGAGACAAAACTGAGATCTCCTTTATTTTGTCAAGTTTCAAAGAGCTACTACAAACCATGTTGGATTTAGGGTTCCAAATTCATCTATCTATATAAGAGAGTACAGAGTGAAACCTAAATATAAAAACTACTACTGTAGACGAAAGCTTAAACCTAGAAGAACACAATTTGGTGAGCCAAGTGGGATTTGTGTACTGATCATTACCACCAAGTATCATCAAGATTGGGTGAAAAAATATTTGCTGGTATTTCGGAAACTCATAATTTCTTGGAGGCTTGGCAACCCCTTTCATTGAAAGTGCTTTTCCACAGTGTCTGTTTAGGGCTACTTGAAGAGAAAACAAATCATAGAGACAAAACTGAGAACTTCTTTATTTTTTCAAGTTTCAAAAAGCTACTACAATCCATGTTGGATTTAGAGCTCCAAATTCATCTATCTATATAGGAGAGAACAGAGGGAAACCTAAAAATATAAACTGCTACTGTAAACGAACGCTTCAAAATAGAAGAACAAAATTTGGTGAGTCAAGTGGGATTTGTGTACCCATCATTTGATGGTGTTTCGGAAACTCGTTATTTCTTAGAAGCTTGGCAACCCCTGTCAATGTAAGTGCTTTTCCACAGTCTGTGCCTTGGGCCACTTGAAGAGGAAACAAACCATAGAGACAAAACTGACAACACCTTTATTTTGTCAAGTTTCAAAGAGCTACTACAAACCATGTTGGATTTAGAGTTCCAAATTCATCTATCTATATAGGAGAGAACACAGGGAACCCTAAAAATATAAACTGCTACTGTAAACGAACGCTTCAACCTAGAAGAACAAAATTTGGTGAGCCAAGTGGGATTTTTGTACCGATCATTACCACCAAGTATCATCAAGATTGAGTGAAAAAGTATTTGCTGCTATTTCAGAAACTCGTAATTTCTTGGAAGCTTGGCAACCCCTTTCAATGAAAGTGCTTTTCCACAGTCTCTGCTTAGGGCTACATGAAGAGGAACCAAATCATAGAGACAAAACTGAGAACTACTTTATTTTGTAAAGTTTCTAAGAGCTACTACAAACCATGTTGGATTTAGAGTTCCAAATTCATCTATCTATATAGGACAGAACAGAGAGAAACCTAAATGTAAAAACTGCTACTGTAGAAAAACGCTTCAACCTAGAAGAACACAATTTGGTGAGCAAGTGGGATTTGTGTCCTGATCGTTACCACCAAGTATCATCAAGACTGGCTGAAAAAATATTTGCTGGTATTACTGAAACTCGTTATTTCTTAGAAGATTGGCAACCCCTCTCAATGAAAGTGCTTTTCCACAGTCTGTGCCTAGGGCTTCTTGAAGAGGAAACAAACCATATAGACAAAACTGAGAACTCCTTTGTTTTGTCAAGTTTCACAGAGCTACTACAAACCCTTTTGGATTTAGAGATCCAAATTCATCTATCTATATAGGAGAGTGAACGCTTCACCCTAGAAGAACAAAATTTGGTGAGCCAAGTGGGATTTGTGTACTTGTCATTACCACCACGTATCATCCAGATTGGGTGAAAAAGTATTTGCTGCTATTTCGGAATCTCGTAATTTCTTGGAAGCTTGGCAACCCCTTTCAATGAAAGTGCTTTTCCACAGTCTCTGCTTAGGGCTACTGGAAGAGGAAACAAATCAAAGAGAAAAAACTGAGAACTACTTTATTTTGTCAAGTTTCAAAGAGCTACTACAAACCATGTTGGATTTAGAGTTTCAAATTCATCTATCTATCTATATAGGAGAGAACAGAGGGAAACCTAAATACAAAAACTGCTATTGTAGACGAACGCTTCAAGCTAGAAGAACACAATTTGGTGAGCCAAGTGGGATTTGTGTCCTGATCATTACAACCATGTATCATCAAGATTGGGTGAAAAAATATTTGCTGGTATTTCGGAAACTCGTAATTTCTTAGAAGTTTCTCAACCCCTCTCAATGAAAGTGCTTTTCCACAGTCTGTGCCTACGGCTACTTGAAGAGGAAACAAACCATAGAGACAAAACTGAGAACTACTTTATTTTCTCAAGTTTCAAAGAGGTACTACAAACCATGTTGGATTTAGAGTTCCAAATTCATCTATCTATATAGGAGAGAACAGAGTGAAACCTAAATATAAAAACTGCTACTGTAGGGCTGGGGATGTGGCGCAAGCGGTAGTGCGCTCGTCTGGCATGCGTGTGGCCCAGGTTCAATCCTCAGCACCACATACCAACAAAGATGTTGTGTCTGCTAAAAAACTAAAAAAATAAATAAATACGTAAAAAAAACAAAACAAAACAAAAAACTGCTACTGTAGAGAACGCTTCAACCTAGAAGAACAAAATTTGGTGAGCCAACTGGGATTTGTGTACTGATCATTACCACCAAATATTATCAAGATTGGGTGAAAAAATATTTGATGGTATTTCGGAAACTCGTTATTTCTTAGAAGCTTGGCAACCCCTGTCAATGTAAGTGCTTTTCCACAGTCTGTGCCTTGGGCCACTTGAAGAGGAAATAAACCATAGAGACAAAACTGACAACTTCTTTATTTTGTCAAGTTTCAAAGAGCTACTACAAACCATGTTGGATTTAGAGTTCCAAATTCATCTATCTATATAGGAGAGAACAGAGGGAACCCTAGAAATATAAACTGCTACTGTAAACGAACGCTTCAACCTAGAAGAACAAAATTTGGTGAGCCAAGTGGGATTTTTGTACTGATCATTACCACGAAGTATCAACAAGATTGGGTGAAAAAATATTTGCTGGTATTTCGGAAACTCGTTACTTCTTAGAAGCTTGGCAACCCCTCTCAATGAAAGTGCTTTTCCACAGTCTGTGCCTAGGGCTACTTGAAGAGGAAACAAACCATAGAGACAAAACTGAGAGCTACTTTATTCTGTCAAGTTTCAAAGAGCTACTACAAACCATGTTGGATTTAGAGTTCCAAATTCATCTATCTATATATAGAGAACAGAGTGAAACCTAAATATAAAAACTGCTACTGTAGACGAACTCTTCAACCTAGAAGAACAAAATTTGGTGAGCCAACTGGGATTTGTGTACTGATCATTACCACCAAATATTGTCAAGATTGGGTGAAAAAATATTTGATGGTGTTTCGGAAACTCGTTATTTCTTAGAAGCTTGGCAACCCCTGTCAATGTAAGTGCTTTTCCACAGTCTGTGCCTTGGGCCACTTGAAGAGGAAACAAACCATAGAGACAAAACTGACAACACCTTTATTTTGTCAAGTTTCAAAGAGCTACTACAAACCATGTTGGATTTAGAGTTCCAAATTCATCTATCTATATAGGAGAGAACACAGGGAACCCTAAAAATATAAACTGCTACTGTAAACGAACGCTTCAACCTAGAAGAACAAAATTTGGTGAGCCAAGTGGGATTTTTGTACCGATCATTACCACCAAGTATCATCAAGATTGAGTGAAAAAGTATTTGCTGCTATTTCAGAAACTCGTAATTTCTTGGAAGCTTGGCAACCCCTTTCAATGAAAGTGCTTTTCCACAGTCTCTGCTTAGGGCTACATGAAGAGGAACCAAATCATAGAGACAAAACTGAGAACTACTTTATTTTGTAAAGTTTCTAAGAGCTACTACAAACCATGTTGGATTTAGAGTTCCAAATTCATCTATCTATATAGGACAGAACAGAGAGAAACCTAAATGTAAAAACTGCTACTGTAGAAAAACGCTTCAACCTAGAAGAACACAATTTGGTGAGCAAGTGGGATTTGTGTCCTGATCGTTACCACCAAGTATCATCAAGACTGGCTGAAAAAATATTTGCTGGTATTACTGAAACTCGTTATTTCTTAGAAGATTGGCAACCCCTCTCAATGAAAGTGCTTTTCCACAGTCTGTGCCTAGGGCTTCTTGAAGAGGAAACAAACCATATAGACAAAAGTGAGAACTCCTTTGTTTTGTCAAGTTTCACAGAGCTACTACAAACCCTTTTGGATTTAGAGATCCAAATTCATCTATCTATATAGGAGAGTGAACGCTTCACCCTAGAAGAACAAAATTTGGTGAGCCAAGTGGGATTTGTGTACTTGTCATTACCACCACGTATCATCCAGATTGGGTGAAAAAGTATTTGCTGCTATTTCGGAATCTCGTAATTTCTTGGAAGCTTGGCAACCCCTTTCAATGAAAGTGCTTTTCCACAGTCTCTGCTTAGGGCTACTGGAAGAGGAAACAAATCAAAGAGACAAAACTGAGAACTACTTTATTTTGTCAAGTTTCAAAGAGCTACTACAAACCATGTTGGATTTAGAGTTTCAAATTCATCTATCTATCTATATAGGAGAGAACAGAGGGAAACCTAAATACAAAAACTGCTATTGTAGACGAACGCTTCAAGCTAGAAGAACACAATTTGGTGAGCCAAGTGGGATTTGTGTCCTGATCATTACAACCATGTATCATCAAGATTGGGTGAAAAAATATTTGCTGGTATTTCAGAAACTCGTAATTTCTTAGAAGTTTCTCAACCCCTCTCAATGAAAGTGCTTTTCCACAGTCTGTGCCTACGGCTACTTGAAGAGGAAACAAACCATAGAGACAAAACTGAGAACTACTTTATTTTCTCAAGTTTCAAAGAGGTACTACAAACCATGTTGGATTTAGAGTTCCAAATTCATCTATCTATATAGGAGAGAACAGAGTGAAACCTAAATATAAAAACTGCTACTGTAGGGCTGGTGATGTGGCGCAAGCGGTAGTGCGCTCGTCTGGCATGCGTGTGGCCCAGGTTCAATCCTCAGCACCACATACCAACAAAGATGTTGTGTCTGCTAAAAAACTAAAAAAATAAATAAATACGTAAAAAAAACAAAACAAAACAAAAAACTGCTACTGTAGAGAACGCTTCAACCTAGAAGAACAAAATTTGGTGAGCCAACTGGGATTTGTGTACTGATCATTACCACCAAATATTATCAAGATTGGGTGAAAAAATATTTGATGGTATTTCGGAAACTCGTTATTTCTTAGAAGCTTGGCAACCCCTGTCAATGTATGTGCTTTTCCACAGTCTGTGCCTTGGGCCACTTGAAGAGGAAATAAACCATAGAGACAAAACTGACAACTTCTTTATTTTGTCAAGTTTCAAAGAGCTACTACAAACCATGTTGGATTTAGAGTTCCAAATTCATCTATCTATATAGGAGAGAACAGAGGGAACCCTAGAAATATAAACTGCTACTGTAAACGAACGCTTCAACCTAGAAGAACAAAATTTGGTGAGCCAAGTGGGATTTTTGTACCGATCATTACCACCAAGTATCATCAAGATTGAGTGAAAAAGTATTTGCTGCTATTTCAGAAACTCGTAATTTCTTGGAAGCTTGGCAACCCCTTTCAATGAAAGTGCTTTTCCACAGTCTCTGCTTAGGGCTACATGAAGAGGAACCAAATCATAGAGACAAAACTGAGAACTACTTTATTTTGTAAAGTTTCTAAGAGCTACTACAAACCATGTTGGATTTAGAGTTCCAAATTCATCTATCTATATAGGACAGAACAGAGAGAAACCTAAATGTAAAAACTGCTACTGTAGAAAAACGCTTCAACCTAGAAGAACACAATTTGGTGAGCAAGTGGGATTTGTGTCCTGATCGTTACCACCAAGTATCATCAAGACTGGCTGAAAAAATATTTGCTGGTATTACTGAAACTCGTTATTTCTTAGAAGATTGGCAACCCCTCTCAATGAAAGTGCTTTTCCACAGTCTGTGCCTAGGGCTTCTTGAAGAGGAAACAAACCATATAGACAAAACTGAGAACTCCTCTGTTTTGTCAAGTTTCACAGAGCTACTACAAACCCTTTTGGATTTAGAGATCCAAATTCATCTATCTATATAGGAGAGTGAACGCTTCACCCTAGAAGAACAAAATTTGGTGAGCCAAGTGGGATTTGTGTACTTGTCATTACCACCACGTATCATCCAGATTGGGTGAAAAAGTATTTGCTGCTATTTCGGAATCTCGTAATTTCTTGGAAGCTTGGCAACCCCTTTCAATGAAAGTGCTTTTCCACAGTCTCTGCTTAGGGCTACTGGAAGAGGAAACAAATCAAAGAGACAAAACTGAGAACTACTTTATTTTGTCAAGTTTCAAAGAGCTACTACAAACCATGTTGGATTTAGAGTTTCAAATTCATCTATCTATCTATATAGGAGAGAACAGAGGGAAACCTAAATACAAAAACTGCTATTGTAGACGAACGCTTCAAGCTAGAAGAACACAATTTGGTGAGCCAAGTGGGATTTGTGTCCTGATCATTACAACCATGTATCATCAAGATTGGGTGAAAAAATATTTGCTGGTATTTCGGAAACTCGTAATTTCTTAGAAGTTTCTCAACCCCTCTCAATGAAAGTGCTTTTCCACAGTCTGTGCCTACGGCTACTTGAAGAGGAAACAAACCATAGAGACAAAACTGAGAACTACTTTATTTTCTCAAGTTTCAAAGAGGTACTACAAACCATGTTGGATTTAGAGTTCCAAATTCATCTATCTATATAGGAGAGAACAGAGTGAAACCTAAATATAAAAACTGCTACTGTAGGGCTGGGGATGTGGCGCAAGCGGTAGTGCGCTCGTCTGGCATGCGTGTGGCCCAGGTTCAATCCTCAGCACCACATACCAACAAAGATGTTGTGTCTGCTAAAAAACTAAAAAAATAAATAAATACGTAAAAAAAAAAACAAAACAAAAAACTGCTACTGTAGAGAACGCTTCAACCTAGAAGAACAAAATTTGGTGAGCCAACTGGGATTTGTGTACTGATCATTACCACCAAATATTATCAAGATTGGGTGAAAAAATATTTGATGGTATTTCGGAAACTCGTTATTTCTTAGAAGCTTGGCAACCCCTGTCAATGTAAGTGCTTTTCCACAGTCTGTGCCTTGGGCCACTTGAAGAGGAAATAAACCATAGAGACAAAACTGACAACTCCTTTATTTTGTCAAGTTTCAAAGAGCTACTACAAACCATGTTGGATTTAGAGTTCCAAATTCATCTATCTATATAGGAGAGAACAGAGGGAACCCTAGAAATATAAACTGCTACTGTAAACGAACGCTTCAACCTAGAAGAACAAAATTTGGTGAGCCAAGTGGGATTTTTGTACCGTTCATTACCACCAAGCATCATCAAGATTGAGTGAAAAAGTATTTGCTGCTATTTCAGAAACTCGTAATTTCTTGGAAGCTTGGCAACCCCTTTCAATGAAAGTGCTTTTCCACCGTCTCTGCTTAGGGCTACATGAAGAGGAACCAAATCATAGAGACAAAACTGAGAACTACTTTATTTTGTAAAGTTTCTAAGAGCTACTACAAACCATGTTGGATTTAGAGTTCCAAATTCATCTATCTATATAGGACAGAACAGAGAGAAACCTACATGTAAAAACTGCTACTGTAGAAAAACGCTTCAACCTAGAAGAACACAATTTGGTGAGCAAGTGGGATTTGTGTCCTGATCATTACCACCAAGTATCATCAAGACTGGCTGAAAAAATATTTGCTGGTATTACTGAAACTCGTTATTTCTTAGAAGATTGGCAACCCCTCTCAATGAAAGTGCTTTTCCACAGTCTGTGCCTAGGGCTTCTTGAAGAGGAAACAAACCATATAGACAAAACTGAGAACTCCTTTGTTTTGTCAAGTTTCACAGAGGTACTACAAACCCTTTTGGATTTAGAGTTCCAAATTCATCTATCTATATAGGAGAGTGAACGCTTCACGCTAGAAGAACAAAATTTGGTGAGCCAAGTGGGATTTGTGTACTTGTCATTACCACCACGTATCATCCAGATTGGGTGAAAAAGTATTTGCTGCTATTTCGGAATCTCGTAATTTCTTGGAAGCTTGGCAATTCCTTTCAATGAAAGTGCTTTTCCACAGTCTCTGCTTAGGGCTACTTGAAGAGGAAACAAATCAAAGAGACAAAACTGAGAACTAATTTATTTTGTCAAGTTTCAAAGAGCTAATACAAACCATGTTGGATTTAGAGTTTCAAATTCATCTATCTATCTATATAGGAGAGAACAGAGGGAAACCTAAATATAAAAACTGCTACTGTAGACGAACGCTTGAAGCTAGAAGAACACAGTTTGGTGAGCCAAGTGGGATTTGTGTCCTGATCATTACAACCATGTATCATCAAGATTGGGTGAAAAAATATTTGCTGGTATTTCGGAAACTCGTAATTTCTTAGAAGTTTCTCAACCCCTCTCAATGAAAGTGCTTTTCCACAGTCTTTGCCTACGGCTACGTGAAGAGGAAACAAACCATAGAGATAAAATTGAGAACTACTTTATTTTCTCAAGTTTCAAAGAGGTACTACAAACCATGTTGGATTTAGAGTTCCAAATTCATCTATCTATATAGGAGAGAACAGAGTGAAACCTAAATATAAAAACTGCTTCTGTAGAGAAACGCTTCAACCTAGAAGAACAAAATTTGGTGAGCCAACTGGCATTTGTGTACTGATCATTACCACCAAATATGATTAAGATTGTGTGAAAAAATATTTGATACTATTTCGGAAACTCGTTATTTCTTAGAAGCTTGGCAACCCCTCTCATGAAAGCGCTTTTCCAGAGTCTGTGCCTAGGGCTTCTTGAAGAGGAAACAAACCATATAGACAAAATGAA